>NC_079219.1:54131307-54138807 GCF_029633865.1 Lampris incognitus
CGTCTGTGCCCCTGAGCAAGGCAATGGAAAGACGAACTGGAGTTGGTCCCTGGGCGCTGCAGCTGCCCACTGCTCCTATACAACAGGATGGGTATTGTAACGGTCTATTCCGTTGCCTACCAACACGGAGATCGCCGGTTCGAATCCCCGTGTTACCTTGGTCGGGCGTCCCTACAGACACAATTGGCCGTGTCTGCGGGTGGGAAGCCGGATGTGGGTATGTGTTCTGGTCGCTGCACTAGCGCCTCCTCTGGTCGGTCGGGGCGCCTGTTCGGGGGGGCACTGGGGGGGGGGATATCATGATCCTTCCACGTGCTACATCCCCCTGGCGAAACTCCTCACTGTCAGGTGAAAAGAAGCGTCTGACGACTCCACATGTATCAGAGGAGGCATGTGGTAGTCTGCGGCCCTCCTCGGACCGGCAGAGGGGGTGGAGCAGCGACCGGGACGGCTCGGAAAATAGGGTATTTGCCAGGTACAATTGGGGAGAAAGGAGGGGATCCCCCCTAAAAAAAGAAAAAAATACAATTCGTTGTAAAGTACAATGATAAAATAAAGTGGCAGGTGGCTTTTTTTTAAACCTTACTACTACTACTACTACTACTACTATTACCGGTTATTTTCTTGCCCGGTGCGGGATTCGACACGGGGTGTACTGCACCACAAGGCGACGTCACTAACCGCTCGGCTAAAGGGTCAGACTCGTTAGCTAGGGGCTAACGTGTCTTATTAGTAGTTTACACTACTACTACTACTCCTACCATTTATCCGGGCTTGGGACCGGCACTAAGTCCTCAGTGGCTGGGTAACATGGCTTCTGATTTCCCGCGACGCGAACCGCGCTTCCGACCCAAGCCGAGGCGGGCGACTCCCACAACTCCGGCGGCTCGAGGGAAGCCGCATCAGTCGTCATGTTGACGGATAGCTGTCTCCGGAAACGTCCAGCGGACAAACGTCAGGGTCACCAACGTAGGAACTGCAGGGAAGTAGAGACGGGCGATGTCTCTCATTAACAACGCGAACGCGTGGCTTTTATCTTCTTTACACTAAACCGACAGCCCGCGCAACATGGCGCCGCCCCGCCAATCTGGTCCTCGCCCCGCCCACTCAACCCGGAAATAAAGGGCCCCTGTCCACCAATTATGGTGAATTGTGCCCATATAGTCCGCTACAAACGAAGCTAATCAATAAATTGAAAGAAAATAATCGTTTGAAATTATTTTGGTCGGACTTCTTTCTGTATAGTTAGCCTGCTAACATTAGCATGCAAAGACTTTGTGAAGCGCATTAATTTCGAATGGAACAACAACGGTGATGGGGCCACAGTTCTAGACAACAGTCTGGACAAACCTCCGCCGTGTGAGGCCCAAGTTAGCTGCTAAGCTAAAGCGTTCACTGGTCTTGCTACTGATTCAGCGTGTTGCTATGGTTACAGAGAGACTCGGTTTGATGATGGTGATGATGATTTATTTCGAACATGTAAATATGCAGGATATTGCCAATAATCTGAAGTGATCAACAAATCCATCCATTATCTGAACCGCTTATCCAGGGTCGCGGGATGCTGGAGCCTGGATATCCCAGCAGCCATTGGGCGGCAAGTGGGGAGACTACCCTGGACAGGCCGCCAGGCCATCACAGGGCAATAATATTATAATATACAAAGTTTTAATATTATTGCCCTGATCAACAAATCCACACATCAAACTCAGTGAACAAATCTCCGTGTGCATCAGATTATCTGTCACATGTTGGAGAAGGAGTAGGAGAGAGGAAACACTTGTTTTTTCCTACTCCTTCTCAGCTACTGTTGAGTTAATTCAGCTACTGTACATGTCCAGTGTATGAATTTAGAACAGTGATCAAACTACCTGTGTATTAACGCACACCCTCTGGCCAATCAGAGACGAGTATTCTCTGTGACCGTGGTATATTGCTCTATATGTGTAGTAAGCTAACTGTTTCAAGTGTGTGTGTGTGTGTGTGTGTGTGTGTGTGTGTTCCTATCTAGGTGTGTGTTGAGGTGCTGGTGGAGTATCCCTTCTTTGTGTTTGGCCAGGGATGGTCCTCTTGTTGCCCGGACCGGACCACGCAGCTGTTCGAGCTGTCCTGTGCTAAGCTGTGTGTGGGGGACGTGTGTGTGTCGCTCACACTGAGAGGTCTGAGGAACGGCCTGGTCACCAACAGCCACGTCCAGGAGGCCAAAGTGAAGACCGGCCACCACGCCGCCTCCCCTCCCGGCGTCGGGCCCACCGTCAGGAACAGTATCAGGCCGCATGCTGCAGGCAGCAACAGCGGCCTCCTGATGAAAGCCACTGGCTCAGACAGACGGGAGAGGGACCAGGCGACTGGACAAGAACCAGGAATAGGACTAGGATTTACACCGGGATTAGGAGTTGTTCTAGGACCGGAGGAGACGGGCCACGGTGCCGGCCGTAGTGTGCTGACTGTGTCGGTGGTAGGTGACGCGAGGCAGGGGCCGGCGAAAACAAACGGGCCGTCCCATCCCTCCGACGCACAGTCCGGGGATCCGGACCGTCCCCCGGGAACCCGTAAGAGACGCTGGTCGGCCCCGGAGAGAGACCAAACCGAGAGGGCCGAGGAGGAGCCTCCCCTGACTCTGCCCAAACCCTCCTTCATCCCTCAGGAGGTTAAAATCAGCATAGAGGGTCGCTCCAGTATTGGGAGCTAAAGGTGCTAGCATAAAAAAAATAAGACTATTGAAAGAGGACAATAATGAGTTGAAATGAACCGATAGTTTGGCTTGTGTCCTTGTTCATCCAACCTCTATTTTCTCTCTGTCCAAACGACTGTAATATAGGCTGAGATTCAACAGTATTTTCATGTCTTGTTTCATGTAGGCCCCATGTCCACAAGTGCAGTACGCGTCACCCCCCCTCCCCCCCAATGACGCGCTCTCCCGAGACCAGTGCAATCCACGCTGAAAGCAATTGAGGACGCGCGCGGTGCGAATGTGGAGAGCGAATGGCGGCCGCACATCCGGCGGACGTCGCGTTGACTTCCGGGACGCCAGTTTGTAGCCCCCGGATCTCCTATTGTCGCGTGGCTTAACGAAATAATCGAGCCTCTTATCACACGAAGAAGCACAGACACCCCCCCCCCACACACACACATACCCCCCCCACACACACATACCCCCCACACACACACATACCCCCCAACACCCCCCCACACACATACCCCCCAACACCCCCCCACACACACATACCCCCCAACACCCCCCCACACACATACCCCCCAACACCCCCCCACACACACATACCCCCCAACACCCCCCCCTCCCTCACGTGAGCACATAGAAACCGGGTAACTGCGTTCTGACTCGTGTGTCTCTCTCGTCCTCGTTCGTTCGTCCGTGTCATCCGATGCCACGAGGGGCGCAACGACGTCGGATGCGAACGAGACACCGCTTTAGTTATTTCCATGGCAACACCGGCAGTCACCATGGCTATTATGTGTGGTGCGCCCCCCTCCTCCCCCCCCCCGCATCTCGTGCTATTTTGATGCTTCCCTTTCCTTTTTTTAACTTTCTGTTGTTTCTACAGATGTGTACTGGACGTATTTGTCATGGACAAACTGATTGTTCCGCACCACTTGTATGTATGGGTTTGGGTTTTTTGGGATGGGTATGAATGGATAATTTTTTGGGATGGGTATGAATGGATAATTTTTTGGGATGGGTATGAATGGATAATTTTTTGGGAAGGGTATGAATGGATAATTTCGTGTGTGCGTTGGTTTTTCTTTTGTCCTTTTTTAAAGTTTTTCTTATTTTTTTGCCATCACTGTTTCTGGTTTTGCTGAGACAGAAAGAGGAGATTCGGCAGGGGGACGGAACACAAACCAGCGGCGTGTCGGAGACCACGTGGTGCGCACGCTTTCTGAGCGAGCTTCCCAAGGATGCCGCGGTGAATGTGAGCGTGCGTGAGTGCGTGTGTGCGTGCAGGCGCGCGGGAAGAGGTTTTAAGGAGGGGGGCTGCCAACTAAAACGAGACGTGGCGTGGGGGGGGGGGGGGCGGAGAGGCGGAGACCTCCTCTCAATCACAGCTCCCGTGCCCCCCCCCCCTCATACACCGCACGACCCCGGAAGTGCTCTTTTATTCCCACCGGCCAGAACGGACCAGAACTGACAACAACGTAACGAGTCCTCCGCCCCAAGTCCGAAGTGGTGACGTCAGTCCCAGTCCCGGTCCAGTCAGTTGGTCTGTAAACGGTCTCCCACTTAGTCCGAGTCGAACCCCCAAAACCACAACACAAGAACAACCACAACATGAGCACCACGTCATTAAAACACAATTTTAAATCTAACAGTCCCATCGGCCATTGCGCTTCCCCCAGCGCAGAACCGCCGACGGTCAGAGCGACCCCGCCTCCCCCGGTCGCTACAGTATGACGTCATTGCTTAAGCAGATTTGGAAAGGAGCGTCTACTCACTTTATTATTCAACATGCACATTCCACGCAGCCCCGCCCCCTCTTTAAAATAAAGACATGTTTTATTTTGTTTTTGATTTTTTTGTTTTGCATTTGTAGGAAAAGTTAGGCCTATAGGTGGGTCTAAGATGTTACTCAGCCACCTGCCACTACTGGGAGGGGGGGCTGCACCCACCACTAGGGGGCGCTGCACCCCCCTAGACCCCCCCCTTCCTAACGTGTGTGTGAACCCTCGCCCCCTCCGCAGCGCGCACGCCCGCCCGCGCTGAGAACGCCCGAACGTACCCGAGTGCACGTGTTTGTCCCCAATGCTGACTCGCCAAGTTCTGCACGAGCCGTTCGTTACCCCCGTAGCGAGACCACATTCCGAGATTCTGATGCCGAGGCTTTTTGCAAAATCTGGGTCACGGCACCTCCACCAGAGGATGTGGCGCATCGCTCTGATGAAGTCCCTCCGCCTCGTCTTGACTCTCTACCCGCCCAGTCCCGTAATACCGGTACCGAAGGGGGTCCAGCCAAGGACGGCGTGTCTCGCTGGAGCGCACCATTTTTTATTTTTTATTTTGTTTGTCCTTGATCGCCATAGACAATATTTGACACGTGTGCTAACACGCAGAGCTCGTGTTACAACAGTCCGGTGGATCTGAGTGGGGTTTCGAACCTGTGTACACAAACTCCACCCTGCATTATGTCATATGAATTCCATGAAGTTAGATATTGCTGCCTTACACTTAAGCATGCTTGACAATTACCCATAAAAACATGGCTGAATTTGAGGGCGTCCCGGTGGCGCGGCGGTCTATTCCCTTGCCTATCCACACGGGGATCGCCGGTTCGAATCCCCGTGTTACCTCCGGCTTGGTCAGGCGTTCCTGCAGACACAATTGGCGGGTGGGAAGCCGGATGTGGGTATGTGTCCTGGTCGTTGCACTAGCGCCTCCTCTGGTCGGTCGGGGGCGCCTGTTCAGGGGGGAGGGGGAACTGGGGTGAATAGCGCGATCCACCCACGTGCTACGTCCCCCTGGCGAAACTCCTCTCTGTCAGGTGAAAAGAAGCGGCTGGCGACACCACATATATGGCAGGAGGCCGGGCTGTAGTCTGCAGCCCTCCCCGGATCGGCGGAGGGGGCGGAGCGGTGACGGGGACGGCTCCGAAGAGTGGGGTAAAAAAAAAGGGGGCGGGATAAAAAAAAAAACATGGCTGAATATTTACTCTCACTGATGGATGAGACCACACTGACGACTTCGTCCCACTAGAAAATACAGCCAGAGGTTGAAATATTGCACAGAAACTCGTCTGCCTCGCCAGTCTGAAGCTGTTGTATTAACGCAGTGCTGTCTGACTAACAGCCCTGTCCGTCTTTCTGTCGACGTGCCGTGTTTAATTTCCTTTTTTGATAGAGATAAAATAATGATTTTAAAGTTCATACTCAGGAAAAGTGTGCATACGTCTCGTATATCAAGAGACTGCATGTGAGTGTGTGGGTGTGAATGAGTGCGTACACATCTACAGTCGTGTGTGTGTGTGTGTGTGTGTGTGTGTGTGTGCGTGTGAGCTGCAGCACTTTGACCCCATGGAAGTGTGGATGTGTCTGTGTTTCTTATATATAGTCCCCCCCTCCCTCCCCCCCGCTCAGTTTATAGATGTCACAAACATAACCGACTTGACTGTTTTTCATCGTGTCATCTTCAGTTTTGTCATCGTGGGTGGAGCTGCTGTGGGGCGAGGGAATGTGAATACAAGCTGGGCCCGCTATCTCAAGTTTATTTTTGAGTACCGATACCGAGACCGATACCGAGACCGATACCGATACCGATTGGTGGAGAGGGAGAGAGAGTTGCCGAGCTCACCGGTGTTGTTCTTGTACAGTAACACGTCCCCAGAAAGTGTACAGTGTGTGTATTAAATACAGTGTATAGCCCCCCCCCCATATGTAGCCCACGTGCCACGGCGCCTCCTCCTCCTCCTCAGTCCATCCAGTTCTTAGGTGGTCTTGCTGTTTCGGTTGCAGTGAATGTGTTGCAATTCTTGCGTGCGTCTAGATATTCAGCTCCGAACCCCCGACTAATTCGACTTGCACAATGTAAAATAAATAAATAAATAAAGGTTATTAAATAATTGCAGTTTAATCACGATAGCCTCTCTCTTGACTCGACGAAATAAAGGTTTACCGTATACGCCCAGACTGTTGCTCGTGTTTGACTGCTCCCGGCTGAAACACTGCCCCCCACTGACTGTTCCTCAGAAACAAACTTCTGATAACCATCTCTGTCATAAAATGTAATCCAGCCTGTCTAGCACCCGGATGTGTTCTCCCCTTGAGCTTGGCCCCGTTTTTGAAAAATGTCCCCCCCCCCTCATCAAAGCTGGGTTTTGTAAAGACACACTGGTCCCCCACTGAACAGCCAACCCCTTCACATGGGAGCGATGGTCCTCCATGGCCCTCCGTGTTAACATGTTGGAATACTATACCAATGATATATGGTCCTTTGGGTCACGGATATGCTTAAATCAGATTCCCGGACAGCGTATTTTTTAGTTAATTTTGTAAAAAAAAACAAAAAAAAAAAAAACAAAAACGTCAATGTTGATTTCTTATGCGTGACCGCCATCTTGTGGTAGTTTGATGGAATAGCACTTTGACCTGCGTGGTTGGTCTGAATAATACTGTGGCGTGTGTGTGACAGGTGATACTCGGAGGTAGCCTATTGTACACTATGTTGGAGAGATTGTACGCAGAAAAATTACAAATAAAACACAGTACAAATACTTTGTACAGAGATTAGTACACAGCCAAAGTCTTCCATGAGGAGGTTGGTGTGACCTTCTCGTCATGAGGATTGTGACGTTTCGTGACTTTTTGTTACAGCAGATCTATTTAAAAGTGAAGGAAAAAAAAGAAAGAAAAAAAAACAAACGGAAAAAGAAAAAGGTCAAAGTGTGAAACGAAACCATCTTGTACGGTACTGTATTTTTATCTCAAATATATATTAATTTGCATATTTCTGTCCGATAAAACACAACATGGGTTCGCTTTTTTCCACCC
>NC_079219.1:54146307-54173807 GCF_029633865.1 Lampris incognitus
AGCCAACTTTCTGAAAAAGAGACTTCAGATGAATATTGAAATAGATATGTTTGACGTGATGCTATATTTTAGTAAAGACAAGATTGGAAATAACCTGCTGTATATCATACTAGTTATTATTTTTGGAAATTTGCATATCCATAAGAAAAAATGGCCAGGAACCAAGCCAAATTTCCTGCACTTTGTGAATGAATTTAAACAGTATAGCACCATTTTATTTAATCTTAAAAACAAAAACAGCTATTAAGACTTCTGGGTTACTAGGTGAATTTAACATGCTACATATAACACAAACCCTGGCATGTAAAATCTTTTTTGTTAGTTTTGTCTCCTTTTTAATTTTGTTTTCTATTGTCCATGTCTTTGTTTGTACCGTTGTCTATGAAAACGTGTTCAATAAAGAAAGGAGGAAAAAAAAAGACTTGAATAAAAAACTGGCTGTTCAGTCTAAAAACCAACCAAAACAATGGCAGCTCCTAAAGAGGTTAGCGCAGATCCATCCCATCATCACCTGCCAAGTATTTTGTTTTCAACGTGCCTGCCCTGTTCCGAACAGTTTCCAAGGTCGACTCCTCGGACGGTTCTGAGTAGCAAACCATCTGGTACCGCCTGACAGTTCAGCAACACATAACTACACGTTTACTCAGAAACCAAACGTGTTGTGGTTCCTCCTTCAGCAGCGCTCACAACACAAGCTTTTGTCCACCTTATCATGCTGTCTATCGGGTTAGCTGAGACTCATCTCCCCAGCAGCTTGATTCTTTTGCACTTCTCCAACAATTTAGGCACCAAAGTGTCATTCTACGGTACGCCACTTGGGGGCGCAAGAGTGATGTAGGGTCCGAGTGGATGTAAAGACGTTGCAACATGAGAGCAGAGACGCAGCCTCAACAGCACGTTTGGGAAAAGATGAGAAGTCTGCTTGAAACAAGAGGCAGTCTATGCAGCAGGGTCAGACTGGGACACTTAACGTTTACCAGGAAATTACTACCAGTTCCATCGGTATAGTATGGTACAGTAATGGTGTACTAATACCTGCCCCAGTGACAGGTATTACTACACCATTACCACGTAGTTTCTGCCCTAGTTTGGAGCATCGTGTGTGGACGTATATCAGGGTAGCCACATGATAACAATCTAGTGCATTGCTATCCCACAGAAAATAGCAGTAACAAACCAGCATCAAACCCAGTAGTTCTGCACGCATGGCAGCGTCCTGAACCACACAGGAGAAGAAACACAGGTCCTACCTTCACAGCTGGCCAAGCACACATGTGTAAACTACTAATAAGACACGTTAGCCCCTAACTAACGTGACCTTTCAGCCGAGCGGTTAGTGATGTCGCCTTATCGAATCCCGCACCGGGCAAACAAACAACCGGTTATACATGTTTGTCAATTTAACGCAATTTAGTGCATCAATCACCTAGCTTTGTTTTTTTTTTAGTCTTAATCTTTCAACACCTCCTTTCAGTTTTTTTGCGGTCCATTTTGTTGCTACAGGTAATATATGATAATATACACCACCTATATGTGTTCTGAAATAGTGTCCCAATCCCCAACTGCGCGCGTTCGCTATCTTGAACCCCACGATGACGCGACGGGTCCAAAAGATCTAGAAATTAATTTTTCACCCCGAAACAGTTAAAAGTAGTATGTGGCAGGATTAAAACTTCAATAACAAAAGTTTCAATTTGAATTTAATCAAGTCCCATGTAAGTCCCATGCCTGCGACCCACCAATGGCAGCGGGCCCACCGGGGAAAGTCCCGCCTCTCCCGACGGCCAATCCGAGCCTGCTGTGCAGGCACCCAGTATCAATATAAACAGAGCGGCGCCCGAGTAGCGTAGCGGTCTGTTCCGTTGCCTGCCGACACGGAGAGTAGGCGGTTCAAATCCCCTTGCTGCCTCCGGCTTGGTCCGTCGTCTCTGCAGACACAATTAGCCGTGTCTGCGCGTGGGAAGCCGCATGTGAAGAGTAGGGCAATTGGCCAAGTAAAATTTGGGGGGGGGGATCAATATAAAACCAGCACTTCATTTACATATTGTTTCATGATATGAATATTGGAGACGGATATCTAAGTAAGCTTATGTTTAATCATTAATATGAACTGTTGAGTTTCATAATCATCTCCCTAACTTTATTTTCACGCAGGTTTTTACTTTTCCTTCCTGCTTCCGGTGGCTCTTAAATTCGTTGCGGTCATTTCCGGTGAGCCAAAGCCATCGTGTCAAACAGTAAAAAAAAGAAAAAAAAGAAGAGTGAAATAAACATTTAATTCCGGATTTGGGCATTGTGAGTCAACAGACAATTTATTTCAATAAACCTTCACAACTGATATAAAAAAAAACAAAATATGAATCAAATATGAGACACGTTACTGCGGGTTCGCTATTTACATCCTGTCGGCGCCGGAAGGAGCCCGGGTTACTCTGAACAGTAGACAGGAGGCGTCGGGATCTGACGGGCTGCTGTCAGACTTCACGTCTCTACTGGTCGATATCAGACCTTCACACAGCAGGACTCTGCACAGACCCATGCAGCAATGTGTACAGTAGCGTCTCGTAAAAATGACTGTTAGCAACATCTCTGGGCGTCGAACGTTCACCGCCCATTGGACTTCTCAGGTCTCACCAAGTGCCACGTTTTGATAATAATTAAAAAAAAAAAAACAACAACAGATAGGCGAGGCACGACCTTGGCTTTTTTAGAAGGGCGCTACGTTGGCTGGGGACACGTGGTCTGTTTCCTCAACTACAATATATTAAGATAATATTTAATTCCTTCTTGATGGTTTCCTTACTTTCCGCCACATCTTTTCTTTTATAAGCAACCGAGCCGGGTGTAGCTCTTCTTCATTTGTCCAACAGACTAATCAGTCACTTACCTACATAAAGAATGGAAACATTAAGATCTAATAAAATAATGCCAGTGTAAACAATCTTCAGTATCACGTAACGTCCAAATATTGCACATACATTCATAAATATACACATCTGGTGTGTGTGTGTGTGTGTGTGTGTGTGTGTGTGTGTGTGTGTGTGTGTGTGTGTGTGTGTGTGAGAGAGAGACTTATGTTTTTATAACCAATACTTTTCAGAAGTCAAGGAGAAATAGGATAAATTAAATCAAAATGGGAATGTATATTCAACAGTGGAACACACATACGCACACACACACACACACACACACACATATACACACACACACACGCACACACACACACACACAAGAATCCCTACACATCAAATGCAGGCACACAAATGTATGTCCACACACACACACACACACACACACACACACACACACACACACACACACCCACACACACACACACAGGGTCTGTCTCTGCTCCGAATTTGTCCAGGCCCCCCTGGGAAACCACAGCCAGCCACAGTGTGAGCATTGTGTTCGGGACAGTGTCCGTTCTGGTTTGGTCCTCAGTTCTGGGGTTTCTTCAAAGTATTCCTCCAAAGTCTGAGTACACACATATGTCTGTGAGACACATGTGTGTGCGCCAACCCTGTTAAAGGGACAGTTCACCCCAAAATCAAAATTACTTGTTTTTCCTCGTCCCTGTGGTGCTATACATTTAGAGCTTTTTGGTGCGAGTTGCCAAGTTTTGGAGATATCGGCCGTAGAGACGTCTGCCTTCTCTCCAACACAATGGAAATGGAAGGCACTCGGCTTGTGTTGCTCAAAGCGCCAAAAAATTACATTTGAAAAACTCAACAGCAGTGTCTCTTTCCAGAAATCATGACCTGGTTACTAAAGATAATCCACAGACCTTGTTGTGAGCGATTTCATGGATGTGTAGTTCGGTCTAAGAAAATAGTTCCTACATGAAACTTCTAGCAACAAGGTCTTTTTGATTTTGGGTGAACTGTCCCTTTAAGTGTGTTTGTTGTTCCCCAATGTGCTGGATTAAGCGGACGGTGTCCTTTGGTCCCAGTCTGTATGGTACTGTGGGCTTTAGTCTGTCCTCTCAGTCAGTTTGGTTGACTGGACATGGGTGGAATGGGGGTGGGGTTGGTGGAGTTTGAGTCGGGGCAGGGGTTTAAAAGGGCTCCCGTGCTGTGACTGTGGGGGTCAACCTACAGCTCTCAGGTCTGATGTCAGTCACTCAGAAGATGCGAGTCCCACCCCATACCAGACTCCTCCGTTCAGGAGCTGCTGTAGACTGTTTCAGGCATCTGCTGATTGGCCAGAAGTCAGCTGTTCCCGGTCCGAGACGTCATCGTCTGCTGGTGGCCGGGCTCGATCGAAGAACCCACACTGAGAGAGAGGAACACATTAACATATATCATTCTCCTACATGGCATTATCATAGCCAATTATCGTTACGATGCAGAGATCAATTATACCAAAGTACCACAAAGCAGTCTGAGAGTAGGGAATGATTGTGTGTACATGTACGTGTGTGTTTGTGCGTCTGTATGTGTCATGCTGTGGATGAGCCAAATTGTGTGTAGAGGCATATAAATGTGTGTGTGATTGTTTCTATGTGAGACAGACTTTGTATGTGCATTTGTAGTTATCATGTAAGTCCGTCCGTCCGTGTTCATGCGAGTGGTGTGTGTTGAGTGCGTCGGTCTGTCCGTAAGTGTGTACCTTCCACATAACCAACGTTAACATGGCCAGCACCAGCAGTCCCAACAGTATGGCAAGGATGATGACCCAGAGAGGAACGGCGAATGCCACATCAGGAGTGCCCCACAGAATCAGGGTCCCCATCTACGATATGATAGGTCAGGAGACAGGTGTCGTTGATGGGTGCCAAGAATATCTCTACATCTCTCTGTCCAGCCTCCTACAGACTTTCAGCCTCCTACAGACAGTGCGATTTGGGCCGTCTCAGACCAAAGATGACTAAACATGGCGACATCGTTGGTCGTGGCTCCAAAACGGCGGTCCTACGTCGCACTGTGACACAGTTCCAAGACGGCCATTATTACGGTCTTGCGACCGAAGATAACCTGGGACAAAAGTCTGACCGTGTCAGATATTTAGGACGACCGTCTCACAATGTGACTGCTGCTACGACCTACGTCTACTTACCAACCAATAGAAATGCAGCACAAAATGACGCACTGATCAACGCCACGCAGAATCTTTGCTGGCGCTAAACACAAACAAACAGACTGTCGGCATCTGTGACCCGAATGTGATGGATTCAACAAAACCAGCAAAACGAGCTGCGGCGACTATTGAAAGGACTCGATTTCTGCTTGGCGTCATGTTGCTCTACCAGCGGCGTAGATTGAGTACGCTCGCTGATGCGGCACGCACGCTGATGACGCTTTTATGGACTTGCGTCATAGCCTGCGATTCAGTAGGTGTTATCGTACAGTCTATACACACACAACTTGATGTCATACCCAAGTTTACTAGCTCCATATCGCACAGTGTGGCTTGCAATAAACTTATAGGACTGCTAAAATTGCACAGTCTGACAGTCTGTAGGAGGCTTTAGATACACATTATGTCCCACCAAACACACACACACACACACACACACACACACACACACACACATTGCCCTTCTGTTGTTCCTTCAGTCTTACCGAGGTGTTGTGTTGAGGCAGGGTCGGGGGCTGGATACGGTACGGCATGGCCGTGACCAGGAAGGACACGGTAGAGTTCAGAAGGTAGGGGTCATTACGGCGCTATTGAGAAGACATGGAAAAAAATATGGGAGGGAAAAAAAAAAGATTGCATGATTTAGTGAGGGCTGATGTGGATTTGTGAGTTAGCTAAATGTAGTTTAGTCAGTTTATACCATGACCACAGAGAATAGTGTTCTCTGATTGGCTGGAGGGTGTGCACTAAGACCGTATAATAAACACCCAGTTTGGCTCAAGTTTAATCACTGTGCTACATTCGTATGCTGTAACCACAGCAACACGCTGAGTCAGAGGCAAGCGCAGTGAACATTCTAAAAGTTAGCTTAGGGGCTAACTTTCGCTTCGTAACCTTTCAATTCTGAGTCCAAAACGTCCGACAAAAATGAAGTGAATGCTTTTATTTTGATTCTTAGGTAAGTGACCTAAGTGGTACAGACAGAATAATCCCGATAAATACATCCATCCATCCATTATCCAAGCCGCTTATCCCAATCGGGGTCGCGGGGATGCTGGAGCCTATCCCAGCAGTCATTGGGCGGCAGACGGGGAGATACCCTGGACAGGCCGCCAGTCCATCACAGGGGCCACACAGACACACATTCACACCTAAGGACAGTTTAGCACTGCCGAGTCACCTGACCTACTTGTAAACTCCACACAGAGGACGCCCCAGGACGACACCCAAGGTTGGACAACCCCGGAGTTCAAACCCAGGACCTTCTTGCTGCGAGGCGACAGCGCTAACCGCTGCGCCACCGTGCCGTACTGTAAATACATCTCATCTCAAAATAAAGCAAACAAACAAATACGCAACAAAAAGTCCTCCGGAGCAGCAGAGATGCCCACCTGTAGGAAGGTGTGGGCCCAGAGTCTGGAGCGGACCTTGACCACAGCACTGTGACCGCGATCCAGACGGCCCACCACACACATGACCCTCAGACAGACGATATTACTGCAGTTCTAGAGACAGAGACACCGAGATCAGGGTAAGGTCTGCCAGCGAGGACAGAGGCATTATAAAATTGTAAAAATGCAAATTTTTCCTTACCAAGGTTTTGCTGCTGTAACTCTGTGCGGTTCCAACGGCTCTTTTGTGGCGGTGAGGAGCGCTGCTGTTCCTCAAGAAACCCAACAGCTCTGGGGTGTCCTGGAGAGCTGAGATCTGAGTGAAAGACAAGTAACACACACACAGACACACAAGACACACACACACACACACACAGATGAGGGTGAGAAAGAATCACAGAGACGTCAGCAGTCTGACAACTAAAATTTTCTGCACTTTTTCTACACCACACCTAACTATCCATCCATCCATCCATTATCCAAACTGCTTAGGATTGCAGGGATGCTGGAGCCTACCCCAGCAGTCAGGCAGGGAGACACCCTGGACAAGCCACCAGTCCATCACAGGGCCGACACCCACACACACATTCACACCTAGGGACAATTTAGTACGGCCGATTCACCTGACCTACATGTCTTTGGACTGTGGGAGGAAACCGGAGCACCCAGAGGAAACCCACACAGACACGGGGAGAACATGCAAACTCTACAAGGAGGACAACCCGGGACGATCCCCAAGGTTGGACTACCCCGGGGCTCGAACCCAGGACCTTCTTGCTGTGAGGCGACCGCGCTAACCACTGCGCCACCGTGCCGCCCCACCTGAACTACATAAATATAAAAACAGCCTGTATGAATTCAACCACAATAATCATTATTTGAATATGCATATAGATCAGAGGATATTAGAACATGCATGAGCTGTTGGCTATCGGCTGGACCAAATTTGCAGCAATTTAGAGCCCGTAGTAGTAGTTTTATTTGACAAAAAAGACAAGACAGCAGTTTTACAAAACCAAGGATAACACAAAAAAAATGAATAATTTATTTCCACTGCGGTCCTTGATGGAAAGCAGCGGCGAGCTAATGATAAAGCATCGAGAAACCTCAAGCACCTGTTTGTGAAAAAACTCCAAATACCTGCTGTTATTTACCTGGCAGGGTAAACACACTCTGTTGTGCCAATGTTCACAGTCCTTGGTGTTATTTTTAAAACGTTTGCCCTTGCGGCATGTGTCGGATTCTCACGTTAATGTGTTTGTGCATCAAGAAAAAGGGACGGTGCCTTTCGATGTGCCTGCTAATCTGACAGGAAGGATGAGGGCTGCAGCTGCGGCACTGTTGGCGCTGCTATGTGGACTGTGTGACGCGAGGGCCTCGGTGGGTGCTGGGGGCCCGACTACACTAACCCCATCACTCGGCGACCAGCAACTGTCAGGTCAACCGGACTGGCTCAGAGACATCCTGGAAAACGCCGTGAGAAGAATCGAACAGCTGGAGAAGGAAAACAGAGGTACTACGCATTGAGAGGAGGGGTGGAGGGAGGGGAAATAGCCGATAGTAATTTCATTTGAATTCTATAGCTTTTCATTCTGTCTGTCTATCTGTCATAATTAATGTCACTAATAATCAGTCTGTCCACTAAATGAATCCCGGATTCACCACGAATGTCTTTAGGAGAAAGTTGTTTGAGCTCTCCGACACTGATGTTGGAGGGAGGCGAAGCGGCCTTGTGAAGCTGACACACATGAAAGTGGGTTCATCATGAGGATTAAATTCGATGCTAGTTGATACAGAATTTAAAAAAAAGAAAGAAAAAACAGGTGTCCGGGTGGTGTGGCGGTCTATTCCGTTGCCTACCAACACGAGGATCGCCGGTTCGAATCCCCGTGTTACCTCCGGCTTGGTCGGGCGTCCCTACAGACACAATTGACCGCGTCTGCAGGCGGGAAGCCGGGAGAGGGTATGTGTCCTGGTCGCTGCACTAGCGCCTCCTCTGCTCGGTCGGGGCGCCTGTTCGGAGAGGGAGGGAGAACTACGGGGAATAGCGTGATACTCCCACGCGCTACGGCCCCCTGGGGAAACTCCTCACTGTCAGGTGAAAAGAAGCGGCTGGCGACTCCACATGCATCGGAGGAGGCATGTGGTAGTCTGCAGCCCTCCCCGGATCAGCAGATGGGGTGGAGCAGCGACCGGGACGGCTCGGAAGAGTGGGGTAACTGGCCAAGTGCAACTGGATAGAAAAAGGGGGGGAAAATCCCCCCTCCCCAAAAAAAGAAATGTGCATCCCAAGAAGAAAATCAAAAGTTATTAGAGAGAAGAGTGACCAAGGAGGAAACTGGAACTAAGCCCCTCCCACCAAATGACCTCCACATCGCTCTTCAGCTCCTGACGCTCAAGTACAATCAGGAAATGTCAAGGCGAGAATTGAGAAACTTGTATCGTACCGTATTTCCCGAACTATAAGTCGCTGTTTTTTTACTCGTCTGGCTGGTCCTGCCACTTGTATTCCCCAAAGTGACGTAAACAAAGTCATTTTGTGGGACGAATGCACTGTATATCAACTACGGCCACTAGATGGCACTGTTTAGTCTTGTGACTCAATTGAAAATACTGTACCATATAGTGATGCACGGGACGGGGGTTCGGGTAAACTCACTAGAAAACATCCCGGGTTCGGTCAGGGGGGGGGGGTCAAAAAGTGACAAAGCAGCGTTCTGAGTAAGTTATCAATAATTTACAGAAACATTGTGTCCACTAGGCTTGGCTGTGCATTACTAGTCCACCTCCTCTTCCTCCCTCCCTCTCTCTCTCAAACGCTCTCTCTCCCTCCTCCCTCTCTCTCAAATTCTCTCTCCCTCCCTCACCCCCTCGTCTTCCCTCTCTCTCTAACTCTCTCTCTCTCCCTCACCCCCTCTCTCAAACCCCCCCTCTCCCCCCCTCTCTTTCTCTCTCTCCCTCCCTCCCCCGTCTCTCTTCCTCCCCTTCTCTCTTTCTCTCCCTCACCCCCTCTCTCAAACTCCCCCCCTCTCTCCCTCCCTCCCCCCTGTCTCTCTTCCTCCCCTTCTCTCCCTCCCTCCCTCCCTCCCTCCCTCCCTCCCTCCCTCTCCCCTCTCTCTCTCTCTCTCTCTCTCTCTCTCTCTCTCTCTCTCTCTCTCTCTCTCTCTCTCTCTCTCTCTCTCTCTCTCTCTCTCTCTCTCTCTCTCTCTCTCTCTCTCTCTCTCTCTCTCTCTCTCTCTCAAACACACGCGCAAGCAAGCAGCTTTATCATCGATTTGCGATCGTGGTTCTGGTCCATGCATGTGAGTGTTGAAGCTTCCCCTACGAGTTTTTTTTTTGCCTAAGTGGTATCTGTAGCTTTTGTTTACACCGCCAAAACCCTTTTTTGGTCAGAAAGAAGAGGCAGAGGCATGTGTGTGTGTGTGTGTGCGCACGCGCGTGAGTGAGAGAGACAGAGTTCATGTCTTCAATGCAGGGTGACTTGTGTTGCTGCTATTCAACAATAAAGAACACAGTTTTGTGTGTTTTTGTTGTGTTTACTTGGCAGACTAGACACAGACTCTACCAGAGATACAACACACTATAATGCTGCAAAACAGCCCAAACACCAAACAGCGCCACTCTGCTCACTTTGCTGTATCCGGGGCTACATTTGGAGGTTCGGGTGGTGAATGAACGCGTATTTTAGCAGGTCGGGCGGTGCAGACTGGCTCTCAGGTTAAAAAAAACCCTGACCCGCACATCGCTACTGTACCAGAGAGACTCAATCGTGAATACTTTATGAAATATAGCTTCACTGTAAATGTACGACATCCAGTGATAAAGTAAAAGTGTGATGTGCTCTAATCCCTCACTCGACTCAAAACAAACCACATCCAAACTAATGCTTCTGTACTTTCCCCACAGCCCAGGGAACGACGCTGGCTGACCTCATGACCAGGAAGGATGCGGGTGAGACCCAAGTGTCTTAGATGAAAAATCAAAGTGCGGGTGCAAAATGACATTCTATACAAAAATACGGCAAGCAGGGAGTGCAGCAACCATATGAAAAGTGGCATGTGAATTTAAGTTGGGTGAAATAATGGAACGTGTTTCTGCAGCCCAAACAGACCAGATGAGTGACGTGGTGACCAGGCTGAGAACCAGCGAGAAGGAAATGCAGGAACTTCAGACTGAGAGAGCATGTAACGTGGGATGGGGGGTTCTCTGTGTGTGTGTGTGTGTGTGTGTGTGTGTGTGTGTGTGTGTGTGTGTGTGTGTGTGTGTGTGTGTGTGTGTGTGTGTGTGTGTGTGTGTGTGTGTGTGTGTGATGAGATTACTTGAGGGTGATAATGGGTAACTTCTCCCTGCAGATTTATATGCCAGAGTGAGGGCCTGTGAGAAGAATATTAAGAAATTGCAGGCAGAGAATGAAGGTAAGCAAAAAAGACATTTCAGAGTTTCAAAACTGCCGAAATATTTACAATCCTTCATGTACAGAATCCGTGTCTACAGTGAGCCTTGGAAATGGACTCTTCCTATTTCAATAAAACCATCCTAATATGTGAAACACATTTGAAGAGGTGACGCTAAAAACATGCTAAATGAATGCATATTCTATGTAACGCCACCTGGCAAAATGCATCTCCATTATCATCAGACCTCACGATGACATTAGATTTGACATCAGACGCGTTAGATGGATAATAATAGTTTGACAATATATTAATAGAATGTAACAGTGTGATAGCTGATAATAGACTAAATAAATGCAACTTTGAATGAATGTTCAAATATGGTTGCAGCTCAAGCGATTGAACTGAGCTCTCTGGAGAACAGACTGAATATCACGGAGACAGACGTACAGATCCTCCAAACAGAGAACACAGGTGAGAGAGAGCGACCGGGGGGTGGAGGGTAAATGGTGGCACTGGGGTGGTAAAGGGTGGATCTAAAAGAATGAGGGACTCTGGATAATTTCAGCCCAAAACACCGAGTTGGCAGACATGGCAGCCAGACTCGCAACCGCTGAGGAAAAGCTGAACGGCATACATGGAAACAACACAGGTAATGAGAATATAGATTTAACACGACAGATTAAAAACACATATTATAAATGTGATATTTGATAATGATGGAAACTACTCTACGGTCACAGAGCAAATAATCCAACTGACAGCCTTGGACAACAGATTGACTATCACAGAGACAGAGATGGATGTCCTCCAAAAACAGAACACAGGTAACAGAGATGGAAAGAGAGAGAGAGAGGGGGGGGGGTAAATGGTGAATCTAAACAAATGAAAGACTCTGGATAATTTCAGCCCAAGACATTGAGTTGGCAGCCATGGCAGCCAGACTCACAACCGCTGAGGAAGAGGTGAACGATCTACATGCAGAAAACACAGGTAACTAGAATTAAGATTTAACACGACAGATTAAAAACACATATTATAAATTTGATATTTGTTAATGATGGTAACTACTCTGTGGTCATAGAGCACATAACCCAACTGACATCCTTGGACAACAGATTGACTACCACAGAGACAGACGTACAGGTCCTTCAAACACAGAACACAGGTGAGAGAGAGAGAGAGAGAGAGAGAGAGAGAGAGAGAGAGAGAGAGAGAGAGAGAGAGAGAGAGAGAGAGAGAGAGAGAGAGAGAGAGAGAGAGAGAGAGAGAGAGGGTGGTAAATGGTGGATCTAAAAGAATGAAGGACTCTGGATAATTTCAGCCCAAGACAATGAGTTGGCAGCCATGGCAGCCAGACTCGCATCTGCTGAGGGAGAGGTGAACGACCTACAGGCAGAAAACACAGGTAACTACCATAAAGATTTAACACAACAGATTAAAAACACATATTATAAATGTGATATTTGTTAATGATGGTAACTAATCTATGGTCATAGAGCACATAACCCAACTGACATCCTTGGACAACAGACTGAAAACTGCTGAGACAGAGATGGATGTCCTCCAAATAAAGGACACAGGTAACAGAGATGGAGAGGGAGAGAGAGAGAGAGAGAGAGAGAGAGAGAGAGAGAGAGAGAGAGAGAGAGAGAGAGAGAGAGAGAGAGAGAGAGAGAGATGGTGGTTAATAGTGGATCTAAAAGAATGAAGGACTCTGGATAATTTCAGCCCAAGACACTGAGTTGGCAGCCATGGCAGCCAGACTCAGAACCGCTGAGGAAAAGGTGAACGGCCTACATGGAAACAACACAGGTAATGAGAATAAAGATTTAACACGACAGATTAAAAACACATATGGATGGATGGATATTTGTTAATGATGGTAACTACTCTTTGGCCATAGAGCAAATAACCCAACTGAAATCCTTGGACAACAGACTGAAAACTGCTGAGAACAAACTGCAAACTGCTGAGACAGAGATGGATATCCTCCAAAAACAGAACACAGGTAACAGAGATGGAGAGAGAGCGAGAGAGAAAGAGGGCGAGAGAGAGAGAGAGAGAGAGAGAGAGAGATAGATGGTGGTAAATGGTGGATCTAAAAGAATGAAGGACTCTGGATAATTTCAGCCCAAGACACTGAGTTGGCAGCCATGGCAGCCAGACTCAGAACCGCTGAGGGAGAGGTGAACGACCTACATACAGAAAACACAGGTAACTACCATAAAGATTTAACACAACAGATTAAAAACACATATTATAAATGTGATATTTGTTAATGATGTTAACCAATCTATGGTCATAGAGCATATAACCCAACTGACATCCTTGGACAAAAGACTGAGAACTGCTGAGACAGAGATGGATGTCCTCCAAATAAAGGACACAGGTAACAGAGTTTGAGAGAGAGAGAGAGAGAGAGAGACTACAGACCATACCTATACCCTCCACACCCTCATTAATAAACATGTCCACCAAAACAAGAACAAAATGTTCTCTTGCTTTGTAGATTTCAAAAAAACATTTGACTCAGTTTGGCATAATGGTCTGTCCCGAAATTCATCGAAAAAGACTTAGGGGTGGGAAATACATATATGACATAATTAAAACAATATATAAAAATAAGAGGTGTGAAAACTGCCAATATGGAAACAGATTTTTCCCCCAAAGTAGAGGGGTGAAACAGGGCTGCAGTCTCAGCCCCACCCTGTTTAACATTTATATCGATGAATTGGCAAAATCTCTAGAACAATCTGATATCCCTGGTCTCACCCTCTCTGACACAGAAATTAAATGTCTACTTTTTGCAGATGATCTAATATTATTAGCTCCATCTAAGGAGGCATTACAACAGCAACTGGATCATCTGCAAAACTTCTGTCAGACCTAGGCACTGACAGTTAATCTGAAAAAGACTAGAATTATGGTCTTCCAGAAACGACCCAGGTGTCAGGGAAACCCAAATAGGTTCTTACTAGGCTCCACTAACATAGAACACACATACACAGCTACAGATATTTGGGACTAATAATTACCTCTACAGAAAATTTCAATTTTGCCACTAATGATCTCAGAGACAAGGGAAGAAGGGCTTTTTATATTAGAAAAAAGTCTTCAAACATAGACATGCCTGTTAGAATATGGCTCAAAATATTCAAATCCATAATTGAAGCAATCTTACTATATAGTAGTGAAGTGTGAGGTCCTCTTGTGAATCAAGACTTTGAAAAATGGGACAAACACCCAATTGAAACCCTGCACACGGAGATTTGCAAGAGCATTATCGAGTACACAGGAACAAGCCCGATAACGGATGCCGAGCAGAACTAGGCCGAGCAGAACTAGGCCAAACGTCAATGATATTTGGCTCTAGACAGACAATACATGATGGCAGACTATCAGACCAGCGGGACTGATCAGAAATTGAGAAAGACATTAACTATGTACAGACTCAGTGATCACAGCTTGGCCATAGAGACTGGCCGACACAGGCAGACCTGCTGCCTAGAGAAGACAGGCTGTGTCAGCTCTGTCCAGAGAGACAGGTGGAGACAGAGTAACACTTCCTGCTACAATGTAGCACACATGAAGACTTAAGAACAAAGTTCTTTACAAAAATTAAATGCAAATTCCAAGATTTTGATACACTCTCTGACCAGACTAAAATGCAACATCTACTTGGGGAAAATAGCGCCAGCGCCACAGATGCAGCAAGACATGTCAGGTCATGTCACAGCTTAAGAGACCACCAGCGCAACACATGGCAGCTGTACTTGTCTCCTCACAACTCATTCTCTACCTTTTGATCTACTTCTCTTTCTTTATTGTTATTGTTGTTTTATTGTTTCTTTATTCATCGGTATAATGTTGTGTTAATGTTCATTATTACTGTTACTGCGTACTGTCCAAATTGCGCTTTGATGCTTCGGCAACATTGTGTTTAAAACCTTCATGCCAGTAAAGCCCTTTGAATCTGAATTTGAATTTGAGAGAGAGAGGGAGGGTGGTAAATGGTGGATCTAGAAGAATGAAGGACTCTGGATAATTTCAGCCCAAGACAATGAGTTGGCAGCCATGGCAGCCAGACTCAGAACCGCTGAGGGAGAGGTGAACGACCTACATACAGAAAACATAGGTAACTACCATAAAGATTTAACACAACAGATTAAAAACACATATTATAAATGTGATATTTGTTAATGATGGTAACTACTCTATGGTCATAGAGCACATAACCCAACTGACATCCTTGGACAACAGACTGAAAACTGCTGAGACAGAGATGGATGTCCTCCAAATAAAGGACACAGGTAACAGAGATGGAGAGGGAGAGAGAGAGAGAGAGAGAGAGAGAGAGAGAGAGAGAGAGAGAGAGAGAGAGAGAGAGAGAGATGGTGGTAAATGGTGGATCTAAAAGAATGAAGGACTCTGGATATTTCAGCCCAAGATACTGAGTTGGCAGCCATGGCAGCCAGACTCAGAACCGCTGAGGAAAAGGTGGACGGCCTACACGATAATTCAGGTAATGAGAATAAAGATTTAACACGACAGATTAAAAACACATTTTATAAATGTGATATTTGTTAATGATGGTAACTACTCTATGGTCATAGAGCAACTGACAGGCTTGGACAACAGACTGAAAACTACTGAGACAGAGATCGATGTCGTCCAAGCAAAGAACACAGGTAACCGAGTTGGAGAGAGAGAGAGAGAGAGAGAGAGAGAGAGAGAGAGAGGGATGAAGAGAGAGCGAGAGAGAGAGAGAAGAATGACTGATGGTTAGAAAAAGACAGGAGAGAGACAGAAAGAGAGGGAGATGGAAGAAAAATGGGATTAAAGGTATAAACTAACGACGGACCCTGATTAATTCCAGCTCAAGATACAGCGCTGAGCAACCTGGCCTCCAGATTCACATCCAACGAGGAAAACCTGAAGTACATCCAGTCAGACATTCTAGGTAACTACAGCGGTTTTCAGATTATCTGTGAAATGGACTCAGCAAAATCTATCAAATTCAGAAAGTAAAAAAAATAAAAGAAATCTTTTTTTAATCACTGTCGTCTCACAGCCCAGACAGCTTCGATACTCACCATGGACATCAGACTGACTAAGATTGAGGGTCAGGTGTTCGATTTGAACAACAACAAAACCGGTAAAGGAGGCAACGATGAATGCATTCCAATGGTGCATGCTATCAACCTGCTGTTTTAACCAGCTCCATCCCAAACACCTTTAATAACACACACACCAATAAACAATAACGATAAATACCATAATGCTCACACACACACACACACACACACACACACACACACACACACACACACACACACACACACACACACACAGACACCATAACCCCCATTTGCGGTGGGACAATTCTCAGTTTATCAACACACGACTCTTCTCTGCTTAGCGTCAATCTGTTTTCTCATCCGTCCATGTCTCCTCTTCTTTCCTCTGGCGGCAGCCATCTTTATCCGACTTGGTGACATTGAGCAAGAGGTGGACGAGCTTCGGCAAACCATCACCGGTAGATCCGTGTCACACACCTTTAGAATTGACCAGTGAAGTCGATGTCACATAAACGACATGTGTGAAAGCGGCCGGGGGAAATGAAAACTTCTGTTTTTCACACAGACAGACCCAAAGTGGCCTTCTCAGCTGGGCTGACCGATGGAGGCGACGTCGGACCCTTCAGTGGCGAAAACACGCTGGTTTATTCCAAAATCTTCACCAACTACGGCGACGCTTACGACGTTACCACAGGTATCACGCACTCGGCACACGGTTACGTTACTCTGTGTTAGCGATCTATAATCCAAATCCCTATTCTGAACCAGGGTTTACCTCCAGCCTGGGTGCACCTCAATCCTGAACCATCACCAGGGTTTGAATCCTGCCCTAACACTGCACTCACATAAACATATACATACATGCACTTGGCCTTTACGCTCTCTCTCCACACACACACACACACACACACACACACACACACACACACACACACACACACACACACACACACCACACACACACAATTTATAGGTAAAATCTTTTTTTGGTGGATTTTCCCCCCTTTTTTCTCCCTAATTGTACCTGTACAATTACCCCACTCTTCCAAGCTGTTCCAGTCGCTGCTCCACCCCCACTGCTGACCCGGGGAGGTCTGCAGACTACCACATGCCTCCTCCGATACATGTGGAGTCGCCAGCCACCTCTTTTCACCTGACAGTGAGGAGTTTTGCCAGGGGGATGTAGCACGTGGGAGGATCATGCTATTCCCCCTCCCCCCCGAACAGGCGACCCAATTGACCAGAGGAGGCGCTAGTGCAGCGACCAGGACACATACCCACATCCGGCCAATTGTGTCTGTAGGGAAGCCCGACCAAGTCGGAGGCAACAAGGGGGTTTGAACTGGCGACCCCCATGTTGGCTGGCAACGGAATAGTCCACTGTGTTACCCGGAAACCCCAAAATCTTGTCTTACTGACCTCATATGCACCGGCCCTCTACAGGCCATTGTCTAGAGGGGTGCAAAAATAGGTTGTCTTGCAAGGCCCATTTAAGGCCCATTTGGCACAAAATGGCGATTTGCAGACTCCAAAGGCCCATTTTGAGATCCACCTATGCTTATCCATGGTAGAAACTGAAAAATGCTCATATTTTGGTCCTATATGATCTGGCAATGGTTCCACTAGAGACAAAGCAAAAATAGGTTATTTTCAATCAAACAGTGATTTCTATTCCTGGCAAAGATAAAATTGAATGTACTCTGTTTAGAGCTTCTACTCCTCCATTTCAGTGATACTGAGATTAAATGCCTCCTCCGATACATGTGGAGTTGCAAGCCGCTTCTTTTCACCTCACAGTGAGGAGTTTCACCAGGGGGACGTAGCGCGTGGGGGGATCACGCTATTCCCCCCCGGTTCCCCCTCCCCTCCGAACAGGCGCCTGACCAACTAGAGGAGGCGCCAGTGCAGCGACCAGGACACATCCCCACATCCGGCTTCCCACCCGTAGACACGGCCAATTGTGTCTGTAGGGACACCCGACGCCAGAGGTAACATGGCGACTCGAACCGGCGATCCCCGTGTTGGGAGGAAATGGAATACATCGCTACACTGCCCGGAAGCCCCTAGCAATGCTAATATTTATAAGGAACTTGAGGTGCAGATGAGGGCGAGAGGATCGGACAAACCCTGGCACGTTCTTCTGAGCATCACATGCCCTCGTCGCCTTTGATTAAACACTTATCAGGTCTTGGAGATCCATTGCCACAGTTAATTGGAATGACCATCACGAGAGGAGAAAACCCAGCTTTAATTGCATAACATCACTCGATGGAAACACGGGCCATTTGCAATTGCGTTTTGTTGACTAAAAAAAAATTTTTTTTTTAAAAATCGCTTCTATTTTGCGCAAAACTGCAATGGAAACCCGCCTACTGAATCCTCTGCAGACTGTTTAGATTATTGATGCCCTTGATTCTTCTTCTTCTCTCTCTCTCTTCCCTCTCTCTCTCTCTCTCTCTTTCTCTCAGGCATCTTCACTGCCCCAGTGAAAGGAGTGTACTCATTCATATTCACTGCGATGGATAGACGCACCAACAACCAGATGGGAGTCTACTTGATCAAAAACGGCCAGCACGTCTTCACCCATGTCCAGACCAACTACTCTGGCAGTCATGAGTACATTTCGGGAGAAGTGCTCTTACAGCTGGAGATAGGGGACCAGGTGGAAATGCGCCTCCCTCAGGGCTCGGGGCTCTACGACGACCAGTCCAACCACAACATCTTCTCTGGCTTTCTACTCTTCCAGGCCTAACAGGATGTGATCCCCGCTCCATCTTCATACAGCTCATTCCACTAATCAGTGAGCTTTGCTGTGTTTAATTGAACGGAACGGTACAGCAGATGTGAGCTGCCAGTCACACCACTTTTGCTTGATTATCTATAAAATCAATAAAATTTTGGATTTTCATTTTGGTGGGTGGTACATTTTTTAATGTCAACAGCAGTTTTGGCAGTTTGATATTAATTTTGGAAGTCATCTTGACTTTCCTGGTACTATGTAAGGTCATTTCCCGACCACAGGAGCTGAGTTTGATCCCTCATGTGGCCGTATCTAACGATGTTTTCTCAAATGTGATACTTAACAAATGATGCCGTGTTTGTTAAATGGGGCTGTGATAACAAAGACTGTCCTATGAATGGAATGTGCCGGTCCACACCACTGTGTCTGTCTATCCAACACAAACATACGTACATACATAGATACATATACATACATACATACAACACTGTTAGAGGGGGGCAGCTAGTGTGATGGGTTTATTTTAATTCAGGTCAGCGTTTTAAAGTGTTTTTCTGTTGTGACATGTCTGTCTTATGTAGTAAATCCTCTGATCCAAGGCAATTTTCTCTTACGGGAGACAATTAAAGTAACCTTGACTGGCATCCGGGTACTGTAGCGGTCTATTCCATTGCCTACCGACACGGGGATCACCTTTTCAAATCCCTGTGTTACCTCCGGCTTGGCCGGGTGTCCCTACAGACACAATTGGCCGTGTCTGCGGGTGGGAAGCCGGATGTGGGTATGTGTCCTGGTTGCTACATTAGCGCCTCCTCTGGTCGGTCGGGGCGCCTGTTCGGGGGGGGGAACTGGGGGGAACAGCGTGATCCTCCCACGTGCTACATCCCCCTGGCAAAACTCCTCACTGTCAGGTGAAAAGAAGTGGTTGGCGACTCCACCATGTATCGGAAGAGGCATGTGGCAGTCTGCAGCCCTCCTCAGATCGGATCGGCAGAGGGGGTGGAGCAGCAACTGGGATGGCTCAGAAGAGGGGGGTAATTGGCTGAATACAATTGGGGCGAAAAAGGGGGGAAATTCCAAAAAAAAAAGTAACCTTGACTTGTCTTTGTGCAAGGAACAAAGCTCAAGGTGCAGATACACAGAATCCGGTGAGGACGCATCTGGATGCACCGGACCAGTGAATGCTCCAGCCGGTGAGCGGTGCTTGGCTTTGGTTTGTCCGTTTTCAACATGGCTGTCGGGTCACAAACTTTTTAACTTTCCAACAGTACACTAAAATAATGTTTCTGAAAACATCTGAGGCAAGAAATAGACAATGCAGCAACAGTTGAGTCATATTTGATCAACACTGCCGAGTTTGACAGTTTAATCCGAGTTTCACAAGCTGGGTGCATTGCACTAGACGGACTCATTTGCATTAAGTTTGGTCATTGCATTAAGGTCAAGTCATGTTTATGCAAATTCAGATATGACGAATAGTCCCTCAACTCGCCGTGCCGTATCGATCATGCACCGCTCGGTAGGATCTCCTATTCTCCATAGAAAATGAATAGGATCCGTCGATTTTACCTCTGTCAAGGGATCTGGTGTATATGCACCTTTATTCAATCCCTGTATGTTGCTTTTGATGGGAGTCTCATCACAACACCTCCAATATTCAGAGAAAAACAGAAGATCTGATCAAATTCCAGCTACACCCAAGCAGTATGGTGATGCACATGTTGGTCCAGAGGTATGTATTTCAATCATAGATTGTGTAAAAAAGATGGATGTAGTGCCTGTGACCTAATGGTGTCTGAGGGAGCACTTTGAAGACTTAAATTTGGCTTTATGCCCGCTGCCATCTTGTCAGTTGTTGGGAGCCAGAAGATCAAAATTTGGGCAATGGAGTGAACCATGGGTGGAGCTGGGGTGGGACGTGGGTGGCAGACAGGTTGACAGACCCATCAATCAAGGCAGACACACCCTAAGCATGCCACATTTTTAATGCTTAATATCTAATGATGCTTAATAAGGGACAACAATTTTCAAAATAACCACCCACACACTGTGTGACAGACTTGAAACTGGTGACAGAGACCCCTACTTCCTGTAGAAAATAATTACTGACTTTGAACTTGAAGGTAAAAGTTGGGAATTCTTTCATAGACTTAGACTGGACTTGAAGTTTTTTGGAGTCAGCCACCTAGTGGCCATGGTGGAACTTCAACTTAAGTCACTTCTGTACTGGCTTCAACTTCCAGCCCCAGTGGTTGACGCTTGGTTTCAATAAGAGTCTAAGGGCTCTTGTTTCCGGGTCACAGCACAGTCGAAGGTGCTGGCACTAGTTCATGGCGCAAGTCGATCTAAGGTGTGGCCAATACTTTTTTTGCTAATTTTGGGACATACTGTGCTGGTGGTAACCGGGTGCAATTGAGGCGCAGTTGTAGAAGGGTTGGATTAGAAGGAATAAATGATCAGCAGGAGTGAGGGGGCTGTCTTCAATTACGGCCAATCAGCTCCTCTCATTCCCTTTAAAAGCAGCACGCTCTGTCTTGGAGAACTGCCAGTTTCGTAATGGACGGCGGAAGTCCAGATCAGCGAAGTTAGAAAAGCTTTTCTCAGGAGGAAACTGGCGTCCTTGTTCAGGAGTTGCCGAGTCGCCAGGTGCGCATGCAACAGACATCAACACCAATTCGCATGTGATATGAGACAACACGCAAACATGATTATTTGACAGGCTACTGTTTAACATGTCTTCGTTCTCACCAGCATCTTTCTCTCTTTCCTGTACAGTCTATGACCACAGCAGGAGACCTTAAATAGTTGTGATCACGAATCAGTTAGCATTGGCAAGCAGTTCATTCTTTCAGGTTGAATGAAGTTAGTTGAAATATTGAAATCCCCCTCACCATGTTGTCTTTCCATATGTAATGACACACATTGTTTTGTTAGATGACGATGACACATGTGCAGATATTTTGTGTTTAAATAGTTTTAGCAGAGTAGTCATTAGTTAAATAGGCCAACATAACGTACAAACAAGGGGCGTGTGTGATTTTGGATGAGTCTATGCTTAGTGTATGGGGGCATCCGGGTAGCGTAGCGGTCTATTCCGTTGCCTACCAACGCGGGGATCCCAGTTCGAATCCCCGTGTTGCCTCTGGCTTGGTTGGGCATCCCTACAGACACAGCTGGGCGTGTCCGCGGGTGGGAAGCCGGATGTGGGTATGTGTCCTGGTCGCTGCACTAGTGCCTCCTGTGGTCGGTCGGGGCTCCTGTTTGACGAGGAGGGGGAACTGGGGAGAATACCGTGATCCTCCAACATGCCACATTCCTCTGGTGAAACACCTCACTATCAGGTGGGGCATGTGGTAGTCTGCAGCCCTCCCTAGATCGACAGAGGGGGTGGAGCAGTGACCGGGAAGGCTTGTGGGGTAATTGGCCATGTACAATTGGGGAGAAAAAAAGGGGGGGGGGGTCTATGCTTAGTGCACCTTCACTTAAAGCCCGGAAAGTACCACACAACGCCTGCGTCTGCAATAAGACGTGGTACCAGGTGGAGACGCAGGTGTAATATTTGGTTTTATCTGACACCAAAGTAGCCCTGCGCCACCAGATTCTGACTGACACGCCCTCTACTGCACCCACACAACTATTTTGGTGCAAGTGATGTTATGGCAAGCCCGGAAATTAGTAAACGTGCCCTGGCGAGAAAAAAACCACTTTGCGCCCAACGAAATTGTCACTACGTCTACTACTGCCGGCCTCGTGCCGCCCAGAAACTAGAGCTCTAAGTGTTTTTACTTGCATGTCTTTGCATATGTGTGTGTGTATGTGCAAGCGCACATGTACAGCATGCGTTACCTGTAGGCCGAGCGGGTTTAGGCTGGTGTTTGTCCGGCAGCTGATTGGTCCGTCGGTTTGAATCTCCATGGCGTACAGCAGGTTTTCATCACGGAAACGAGAGGGCCAGCCCACCTGGAGCTCCGCCTCCCGAATACTGCTGGGGCCAGAGTTATGGAGCTGAAAAGAGAGCGAGACAGACAGAGAAAGTTATTGTTATACATTAAGAACTCTGACATTGTGCTTATCAGCACGTCTCCTGTGGCTGAGACGGGAATTAGGTTATCGTAACTGTGGGATGATGACACTGGCCACCTGTGTGTCAGGCGAGACAATACTAATGCAGCCTGGAGCGCCGAGGGAATACGCTGAGAGGAGCGAAACCTCGAGCGTCACCTGATTCATAGTTCCAAGGCGAAACGGTATAAACGAATTACGGGTTTAAATGAACCATCAGCTCAGCAAATCCTCTTTGTTACCCTCATCTCATCAACCCATCAACCCATCTCCCCTCTCACCCCCCCCCACACACACATACAAAGATTCTTGTACTTCTATCTTTGTGAAAACCCCTCATTGACGACCTTCATTCCCCAGCCTTTAACCTTAATTATCAGAACTACATGTCTGACTCTTACCCCAACTTTAACCTACTTCTAATTTTAACCCTAAACCCAAGAACTAATAACCCTAAAATGGACCCTTAAAGAAGTGAGAACCGGGCAAAATGTCTTCACTTTGGTCCTCATAAAGATAGAAGTAGAAGAACACACACACACACACATACACACACATGCTCATTAAGGATGAAGCGAGTCATCTAAACAGGGCAAGATCCCTCCCTGTGCTGTGGGGCAGGAATTGTGCGAGAGCGAGACTCCAGCCTCTCTAACAAGAAGCAGCTGTCAGCTGGGAATCGTGCAGCAAAATGAAAATCATTATCAGCTGCAGGACAGGCCAAAACACCGCTGCACTCCAGCTCAATGGAGAAACTGTCCTCCCTATACAAAAGGAGTTCTCCCATGTGGCATGCACATTAACACACAACACATGAGCCCATACTGGCACACATTGGAGTATACGCGCAAATGCAATTGCACATACACATTCACACACTCACACACAAATATGGCTGCTGCTGCAAATTGTCGCCTGCCTGTCTGCCATCCTCTTTCCTTGTGTCTCTTTGGCTGACTCCTGCTTCTGTACCTCTGTTTGACCTCACCCTTACCCGCCTAAATTTCCTTTAATGTTGTGTCCAGCCTAAAGTCCAGTCTGAAGCCCTGCTCCTCCCCCTCCTCTTCCCGCCTGTTTTCCCGCTTTAACAGGCAGTAATTACCCCAAAGCAGGAGGGCTTTGATCAGCCAGCACCCGACCCTTTATAGGACTACTGGTTTTAGTGTGTGTGTGTGTGAGAACACGTGTGTGTGTGGTACACACCTACATATGTGCATCATCATGTGCTCCACCTCACAGAAGCCCTCCTTTAGCCGTAGACTGATTTTATAGCTTTTCTACACCTCTTTCTTTTCACTTTTCATCTATGACCGAAACACGTGCGTTCTGAACCAGCAAGAGCACTTAGGAGACCGCTCCATTCCTGTCGGTACTGTTATTTTCTCTTCGCCCACGCCGCCTCCCGTCACAATTACTAGTGGCCTGCAGCCCGGCATCTGTTTTTAGCGTTGCCGTGTGTGTTTACCTCATAGATGTGCGTTACTTGGGGTCCTACGTCATCCTCCTTCACTGGCTTCTCCTTGGGCTCCCAGCGGGGGAACGGCAACACCACCTGGGAAGGATGCGACACCCTGGACAGACAGGAAGATGCCTTGATGACATCGACGCACACTAACAAACAACACTTCTTCTTCTGGCTCGTTCCCTGTTTCTCAGGGGTGGCCACAGTGGATTTTACAGTTTCCATCGGTACCCTGTGAGGGCACAGCACCAATGGCGGATGTTGTTAACACAGGTCCCAACCGATCCGGTATGGTCTTGTCAATCCACACACTGATTTGGCACAATTTTTTTTTTTTTGGCTGCTTTCCCCTCTTTTTCACCCCAATTGTATCCGGCCAATTACCCTATTTTCCGAGCCGTCCCAGTCGCTGCTCCACCCCCTCTGCTGATCCGGGGAGGGCTGCAGACTACCACATGCCTCCTCCAATACATGTGGAGTCGCCAGCCGCTTCTTTTCACCTAACAGTGAGGAGTTTCACCAGGGGGGCGTAGCGCGTGGGAGGATCACGCTATTCTCCCCAGTTCCCCCTCCCCCCTGAATAGGCGTCCTGACCGACCAGAGGAGGCGCTAGTGCAGTGACCAGGACACATACCCACATCCGGCTTCCCACCCACAGACACGGCCAATTGTGTCTGGAGGGACGCCTGACTAAGCTGGAGGTAACACGGGGATTCGAACCGGCGAGCCCCGTGTTGGTAGGCAACGGAATAGACCTCTATGCTACCTGGACGCCCCCTGATTTGGCAAAATGTTACGTCGGATGCCCCTCCTGACACAGCTGCTATGGACGGGGGCACAGGTAAAGCGCTGGATGCCTTCCCAGTATTCATGGACTTGCGCCCACGCCTGTCGCCAGAAACAACAAACAACAGGCACACAACACATGTCAACTTAAAAGGTTTGAAAACGTCAAAAGCTGACGTGTGTGGTTTGTCAGGGTGCATCACTGTCAACTTAATAGATGTGACATGTCCAAGACGCAGATGGTTGTAGGGCCTTGCATCGAGGAACTGAAGTGTAATTTTACAAAAACTTCTCGTGTCCCGTCTGCCTTTCATCAACATCCCAGAGACTTGTGTCTTTTCTGTCCCTCTTCTGTGCCTCATCCCAGATCCAGCTGTTTGTGCATGCACATCTGACCAAACCACGCCACGCTAGCCAAGACGCTTGAAGTGTGTGGTTGTGTGTGCATCAGATACCGTCTGCACATCCGTGTTTGAGTCCAAAGGTCACGACTACCTCACGTGCACACAACTAGCTGCAGCCAGTAACGGGGTTTCCATCAAGCCAGTTTAGGTGAAATTTTACGTTTTGAATTGGAAAAGGCTAAATGAGACATCAAATTTTTAAAATAAAAATCCAAAATATCGCAAAATATTTTACACTCTCGCTTGTGGAGGCTTTTGCTTTTGTCAGTTCACGCACTAGAGGGGTGATGGAAATGCATTTGACAAATCAAAAATCGCATAATCAGCTGTTTCTTCAGCTTAACTGGTGCAATTTTTTTTTTGGGCCCTTTTCTCCCCAGTTGTACCTGGCCAATCACCCTGCTCTCTGAGCCATCCCGGTTGCTGCTCCACCCCCTCTGCCAATCCGGGGAGGGCTGCAGACTACCACATGCCTCCTCCAATACATGTGGAGTCGCCAGCTGCTTCTTTTCACCTGACAGTGAGGAGTTTCAGCGGGGGGACGTAGCACGTGGGAGGCTCACGCTATTCCCCCACAGTTCCCCCCTGAACAGGCACCCCGACTGACCAGAGGAGGCGCTACTCCAGTGGCCAGGACACATACCCACATCCGGCTTCCCACCCACAAACAGGGCCAATTGTGTTTGTAGGGATGCCCGACCAAGCCAGAGGTAACACGGGGATTCGAACCGGCGATCCCCAGTATTGGTAGGCAACGGAATAGACTGCTATGCTACCCGGATGCACAACTGGTTCCTCTTTGTTGTGGATGTTGAAGTATGGACATATGACTGACGTAGGACACGTCAAGCTACTTCTAGAATTTCCTCCGCTGAAACAGATCTGATGGAAACGCAACTATTTCACATTATAAATGGCATTCTTGAAGATTTCCACTCTCCATAAGATGACCATCTTTAGCTAGCTGACTATTTAGTTGATAGCTAGTTGAGGGGATTCAAACTGGCGATCCCCGTGTTGATAGGCAACAGAATAGACTGCCACGCTACCCGGACGCGGCTGCTTGAAGTTTCGTCGTGGAAGTCCCAATACTTTTTAAAAACGCAAATGCTTTCAGAAGCAAAGGCTTTCCTGAGTGAAGAGTGAGCTGAATCATTATTGTGTTACCACAGTCGGTGATAGATGGTAACAAAACAGATGTTTATGCGAAAAAATTCGAGATTTTTGCTTTAATTTTTGTGACTTTAAAAAAGTTTCTTTGAAAATTGAATGGCGACACATCTACTGTGAAACACACCCCCGAGCTGATGTATAACAAAATGAGGACGACAATATAAAAAGCTGATGCAGCAGAAACCCAATGAGCTGCTTCTTCATGAGACTGCAGAACAAACGACGGAGCAGCAACACAGCCTGTTTCTCCGAGTCAACACGCCATCTGTTCCTTATATCCCAGAGAAAGGAGGCTTCACTCACCCCCTTAAGTCGAGCTGAGCTCTGGCGGAGATGGGAAGACTCAAACTGACTTGGTTGCTGTGGGAGTTATCTTTGTTGGAGCTGGAGAGAGATACACAGTGTGAAATATTAGACGTTTACAACCAGACATAGGCCTGACATCCATCTATCCATCCATTATCCAAACCACTTATCCTGGTCTTAGGGTTGTGGGGATGCTGGAGCCTATCCCAGCAGTCATTGGGCAGCAGGTGGGGAGACACCCTGGACAGGCCGCCAGGCCATCACAGGGCCGACACACACATTCACACCTAGGGGCAATTTAGTACGGCTGATTCACCTGACCTACATGTCTTTGGACTGTGGGAGGAAACCGGACCACCCGGAGGAAACCCACGCAGACACAGGGAGAACATGCAAACTCCACACAGAGGATGACCCGGGACGACCCCCAAGGTTGGGCTACCCAAGGGCTCGAACCCAGGACCTTTTTGCTGTGAGACGACCGCACTAACCACTGTGCCACCGTGCCGCCCCTAGGCCATACATACCGTACCATATCTATAGGTTGCTTTCTCTCCAGGCATTTAGCCTACCCAGCCAAATTAAATGTAATTTTTCCAAAGGGAGTGCAAAATGGCCTCTA
>NC_079219.1:54176307-54233807 GCF_029633865.1 Lampris incognitus
TTGGTACCTTACCTAGCAACACACCAGGCCCTCACCTCCTAAACTAGCCACGTGTGCAAACGTTAAGTGACTCCCCCACCCCCCCCCTTTTCTCCCCAATCATACGCGTCCAATTACTCCGCCTTTCCAAGCCGTCCCGGTCGCTGCTCCGCCCCCTCTGTCGATCCGGGGAGGGCTGCAGACTACCACATTCCTCCTCCATACATGTGGAGTTGCCAGCCGCTTCTTTTCACCTGACAGTGAGGAGTTTCACCACAGGGACGTAGCGCGTTGGAGGATCACACTATTCACCCCCTCCCCCTCAAACTGGTGCCTCGACCAACCAGAGGAGGCGCTAGTGCAGCGACCAGGACACATACCCACATCCGGCTTTCCACCCGCAGACACAGCCAATTGTGTCTGTAGGAACACCTGACCAAGCCAGCGGTAACACAGGGACTTGAACCAAAGATCGCCGTGTTGGTAGGCAATGAAACAGACTGCCCAGATGCCCTACGTTAAGTGAATTTATGCAAATTTTTGAACGAGTCAAAAGAATTCGAAGGAACATTAAAGTCTGTTGCAGTATTCGGGGTTTTGTCAACATTTTGTAATTTTCAACTTGCTTTCTCAGTCACAAAAATCCACACACACAGCCTTGTTGGGAAAGCACGAAGTGACTCAACCGCCTGGCTGTGTTCAGTTAGCTGCTACAGTTCTGGGTTCTCTGGGTGACCCGTGCTACGAGGCGCGGGGAACCGGCGTGAGTGATGAGAACCGTTCAGTTGCAAAACAGAACGCCAGCCCGGGCCGCGTGCAGGGACGTACGTGTGTTCTGCATAAACTCACGGATTCCTGAAGGTCCGACGGGGCAAGGGGCAGTAAATATGGGAAACATCTGGACTGCTGGGGGAGCATGCACACAGATGTGCAGTTACACACATGCACGCATGAGGGCATGCATGCACGCAGGCATGCGCACACACACTTCTGTCCTTTCACGGGTCTTTAATGTGTCCCCTCCCCCATCTTTGAAACGTGAGCTCATAATTGATTTATCAGAATTCTGTGTTCACCCCGGGAGCTCAAACACACCTCTGAGCTAGACTTAACACACCTTGGAAAACCACAGAGTCCACCATCCACACATTCAAATATGGCGGCATCAGCACACGCACAAGCAAGCACACACACACACACACACACACACACACACACACACACACACACACGCACACACACACACGGGTATGGATTCAAGTGTACGGAAACATTTAGCACAAGCAACATACATTGTGGTGCAGACACAGGCACACAGATATACATAGACACGCACATACACACACACACACACACCTTCACACACACATGCACACACACACTGACAAAGCAAACATGATAGAATTTCATGTCGGAAGGGACGACTCTTTACTTTACAAAGCCTTGGTTTCCTGCATATGTCAGCTAAGGGCCAAATAGATTATCATATGCACACATTCACTCACTCACACACACACATACATACTGACACACAAATGTAGCTAAACTACACGGCTGAGGTGGACGGGGCACAGACTGGAATGCTGATCTGTGCAATCACAGGTTTACATTGGACACGATCAGTCTGACTGAAACCCTTCAAATGATCAGGCCCACTTCAACACCAGCAAGCTCATCCATGTCCATGGACTTTTCCCGTGTGTGTGTGTGTGTGTGTGTGTGTGTTAGTGTGTGTGTGAGTGTGTGCATTACTCACCTCTGTCCCAGCCACCATGGGGTTTCCAAGGTCACACATCACTAGTCTGGAATCGTTTACCATCCTGTATTCACAGTTCAATTTAGCCAGAGACTGAGAGAGGAGAGAATAGAAGAGAATAGAATAGAATAGAAGAGAAGAGAAGAGAAGAGAAGAGAAGAGAAGAGAAGAGAAGAGAAGAGAAGAGAAGAGAAGAGAAGAGAAGAGAAGAGAAGAGAAGAGAAGAGAAGAGAAGAGAAGAGAAGAGAAGAGAAGAGAAGAGAAGGAATGGAGATGAGTTGAGAAAGGAGAAGAGGGGAAAGAGAGATAATGGGAACAGGAAAGGAGAGGTAGGGAGAAAAAAGGAATCCATATGGAAAAAAGATGGACAAAAAAAGACAGTAAACCCAGAGGAGTGGAGGTGAAGAAGAGGAAGGAGCAGGGGGAAGGGGGAGAGTAATGCCAGCATGGGGGGAGGGGGGTGAACGTGAAAGAGTGACAGTGAGAGACAGAGTGAGAGAGAGAGAGAGAGAGAGAGAGAGAGAGAGAGAGAGAGAGAGAGAGAGAGAGAGAGAGAGAGAGAGGAGGACAGAGGGCAAGAGGAAGAGGGGAGGGGGAGGAGGAAGGTTGGGGTGATGAATGCTCTGACAGTAACAACCTCATCAATCAAACAGCCCATTACACACTCATTAGCAACGAGACAAACACTCTCTCGCTCTCTCTCACATGCGCACACACACACATATGCACACTCTCACACATACGCACACCGGGCTGGGCAGTTGACCTTTCCATTTCCGTGGTCACTAATGTAGCTTGTAACTCATATAATAGGTGCTATTGGGCGATTTACCAGTAAATGCCCTGATCGCCTCGACCTAATCACCCCAAACAAACAAACAGCACAACGACACCACGGCGGCAGCAGGATGTGATGTCGTACTGTAACTTTAGAGACAAATAGCTCATTTCCTGGTTTGGCAAGGGCACTTGGCAGATTGCTCAATCGCATCGAGACATCTGTGTTGAGCCTATCTCTATTTTCGGACCCTGACACACGAGTGCCTCATGTCAAAGCAGGGTAACTGATCTCACACAAATCCAAAACTCCTATGTGTGTGTGTCTGTGTATTGATGTACTGTATCCCCCCCCCCCTTTTTCTCCCCAATTGTATCCGGCCAATTACCGCACTCCTCCGAGCCGTCCCGGTCGCTGCTCCACCCCCTCTGCCGACCCGGGGAGGGCTGCAGACTACCACATGCCTCCTCTGACACATGGAGTCGCCAGCTGCTTCTTTTCACCTGACAGTGAGGAGTTGCTCCAGGGGGACGTAGTGCGTTGGAGGATCACGCTATTCCCCCCAGTTGGCCCCCCCCCGAACAGGTGCCCTGACCAACCAGAGGATGCGGTAGTGCAGTGACCAGGCCACATACCCACATCCGGCTTCCCACTGTCTGTAGGGATGCCCAACCAAGCCGGAGGTAACATGGGGATTCGAACTGACGCCTGATGTACTGTATTTAAACCACCGTATACTGATTGTGACTTTTGTTCAGTAATAATAGGTGTGTTATTATTCAGTGAAACCACTTTTTCCTCGTTTACATTGGGATGTCCTCTGTCTAATAAACGAGCCCCCTACCGAGGCATATTCCTTCTGTATACAGACCTAATTGGCTGAAAAAAGAGAAAAATGAGAGATTACTCCGGTGTGTATTCACCTCCACCCTGCGTTCCACTCCGATGTAGTCAGCCTCCGGCGGCAGCAGAGTGTGCAGCTCGGCCTCGTATGCTCCCTCGCCTCTGTTCACCGCGCTGATGGTCAACATGAGCAGGTTATCATCTCCGATCACCAGCTCTGCACGGTCCCTGTGTGTGTGTGTGTGTGTGTGTGTGTGTGTGTGTGTGTGTGTGTGTGTGTGTGTGTGTGTGTGTGTGTGTGTGTGTGTGTATAAATGTGTGTATTTCACAGATTTGACAGAGGGAACGTGTACAAAGACAAACAATACCGTCAGTGACATATATTCCAGGGCAGACAGCAGATGAAGCACATGAATAATGAAAACCTGCTGTTTTGGCTTCTTCCTTTCTGGTTTTTTTTTTCATACTGGATTTGAACATTCACGCGCCCCTTCATGCACTCGGTGGCCTTTCTGACTTTTGTAAAGGCAAAAACTTTCGATTTCTTATCATTCCTTCATTCCTGAAAAGCTGAGTCTGGAAAGAGAATCTTTTCATCGGCCAGCTCCATGTGTGTCAGTATATCGTGGTGGGCTGGTCATGCGTCTTGGTTTTGGGCCACGCCCCCTCTTCGGTGTGTGGAATGCAATACCCCTGACCCCGACACTAACCCTAACACCGACAGCGGTCTGTGTGTGTGTGTGTGTGTGTGCGTGTGTGTGTGTCAATCAGCAAACGGTGACAGGATGTTTGTGCAGCGCTGCCATGGTGATATCATACAGCTGGAAGCACTAGAGAGAATAATCAGTGTGTATGCATACAGGCACACACACACGTGCACACGCATGCACACACACACACACTACACGGGCCTCAACTGTGAGCAACTTCAAACTCTGCTCCTTGCATGAGGGGAAACAGACATATTGTAATTGGTTTGCTGGGTATGTGTGTACACATATTTGTGTATGTGTATAGGTGTGTGTGCGAGCGCATCTGTGTATGTCTCTCTGTGTGTTGCTGCATACATATGGCTATGTATATGCATGTGGGTGTATGTGGCCGTGCATGTGAGTGTGTGTGCCGCCGCAACACGTGCTGAGTGTCTGCAGGTGGAGGTGAAAGGGTGGCTGGTACTCGGGTCTTACATGCTGGCAGAGAGATGGAGGTCAGGAATGCACATGTTGTCTTCTCCACAGTCCAGCAGGATGTAAGCCTGAAAGAAAGGAGAGAGTATCTGATGAGGCAATCTTTAAGACCTTTTTTCTAATTGCTTTTTTATTGAGGGGTGGGGGGGTTCAAAGTTACAATCCTGAACATGTTTTTGTTTAAACTGCTAACACTTGCAGTAATGTGTAGCAACTGCAGTGATGTTTAGGTACTCTTCATCCTAGAGACCAACTTGACGTGAAGCAGTCTTGAGCGCTGTTGCATCAGCAGCCTCGGAACAGAAGATCACTTCGCACATCTATTTCATCAGACAGACGAGTCGATTAGATGTACCCATCCAATTACCCCACTCTTCCGTGCCGTCCCGGTCACTGCTACACCCCCTCTGCCGATCCGGGGAGGGCTGCAGACTACCACATGCCTCCTCCCATACATGTGGAGTCACCGGCCGCTTCTTTTCACCTGACAGTGAGGAGTTTCACCAGCGGGACATAGTGCGTGGGAGGATCACGCTATCCCCCCCAGCTGCCCCTCCCCCCTGAACAGGCGCCCCGAACAACCAGAGGAGGCGCTAGTGCAGCGACCGGGACGCATACCCACATCCGGCTTCCCACCCGCAGACACAGCGAATTGTGTCTGAAGGGACGCCCGACCAAGCCGGAGGCAACACGGGGATTCGAACCGATGATCCCCGTGTTGGTAGGCAACGGAGTAGACCACCACACCACCCGCCCTGGTGGTAGACCATTTTTCCTGATGAAGGTCTAGCACCGAAACGTCACAAATAAATGTGTAATTGCGAGTTAGAGTCAGCAGCCTTCCCACCGCCAAACAAACAAGTCCTAGCTGAACATGAGTTTCAGCCACCGAGGGTATACAATCTAACGGCGAGGCATGTAAGGCGCTCCTTCTGCCACAGCCACTTCTTTACCATCTGCCTCATTCTTCGGCATTTGGATGCAAAACACAACACACCGTATCGTGTTTCTTGGGAACGCTGTACCTGACTTGAACCATTAAACTGAGAAATAACAAATGCGTTGGTGATTTACATATTTGTGCACTGACTATTGTGTTAAAAGCAATATTTTTTACCCGCGTGTAACTTTAAGGCGTACCATCAAGCAATATTATCAAATACAAAGAATTGCGAAACCTTGCTGTAAAAAAACACACACACATGAACGCTGTGGTCATTCTTGTGTGGACACACACTGCACAGAGCCTCTGTCATGGACACTACTAGACTCTCTAAGCTTCTTCTGCATTTAGAAGTTGTGTTACCCACATCCGGCTTCCCACCCACAGACACGGCCAATTGTGTCTGTAGGGACGCCCGACCAAGCCGGAGGTAACACAGGGATTCGAACTGGCGATCCCCATGTTGGTAGGCAATGGAATAGACCGCCACGCTACCCAGACGCCAACTTCAAGTAACTTTGAAAGAAAACACACACCTGGACACGCACGCACACACACACACACACACACACACACACACACACACACACACACACACACACACACACACACACACACACACACACAATGTACACGTACTTGCTCTTGGAGAAAAGTTTTGCTGTAATGGTTAAGGACAGGTGGGAGGTCTTGGCCCCGATGGGGAGGAGCCAGGCTGTAGTTAAGAGCCATTGAGATGGGAGTTAATTTGTCCCTGAAGTCATCCTCCTCCTAAATGAGACAGAAAAGGAGGATAATACCTGTTTAGTCAACATTGTGTTGGCGTGAATGTTAAACAGGGAATGTAAACACTTGAATCATCATGGAGTCTGTTTGTATGCAGTACTACGACCAAAGCTCAGGTCTACTGAGCTGTTGGTTTGTGTGTGTGTGTGTGTGTGTGTGTGTGTGTGTGTGTGTGTGTGTGTGTGTGTGTGTGTGTGTGTGTGTGTGTGTGTGTGTGTGTGTGTGCGTGTGATCTGCTCACTCTCAGGTAAACAGTATAACTCAGGCATGTGCGTGGGCGGCCACGACCCAATGATATGACCCCTCTGCGCTGAGGCTGCTGGGTGTCCAGGAAGAGGACCCTCTTAACTCCACCCCTTGCGCCTTTTAGCCAATCCAACTGCAGCTCTGCCTGTAGGTCTGGGATGAGGGAGTTGATAGACAGATGGAGAGGGAGAGGAGAAAGGTGAGAAGGGACAGGAGAGAAGAAATGTGGAGAGAATGAGAGCGAGGAGGGCTATCGGCCAGTGAGACACTCCCTAACAGACAGTCCACATGGTGCAATTACGCTGCGTTTAAAATGTCTAAGCATGAAAATCGGCACACCCCCGCAGTACACACGTCTTTCCACTGGGTGCGTGGGAGTTTATCTCATTACACAAATTTATAGCCATTTTAACACCACAAAGGACCACAAAAAGAATGGAAACAATGGGGATCATTCATCAATCATCGGTGCGCAGAAACTTGTTCTCACACACATGGAATTGTATCAGCCCTCAAGATGGTCTGACAGACAGAAGCAAAGCCTGATGGTTAATTGTAATTCCTTCCCCCTAACATCTGTTGTCTGTTGCAACGAGGAACCACCCAGACTTGCAAAGACATCAGCGTTAGCCAATTGTGTCTAAGTTCAGGGATCACCCAGGTTCTACACTGGTCCTGGGGCAAACTTCAGGGCTAAAAGACTCCATGGGTGTGTAAGAACACATTTGTATGTGCGAACGATTGATGAATGAGACCCAATGTCTTCTACACCTCCGCTGTCTGTCCTTCCTCTGTTCACATTCAACTTTATCGTCATGTGAATCGGAATACAAGGAAATTCTTGTGCTCTGGCTCTCTCTGCCTTAACACAAGGCACACAAGGACACACCATCCCCCAAAAAACACAACACTACAGACCTAGAGAGACTATGCACACATGAATTCATACATTATATACACAATATAGAATAGTACAACGATAACACAACAGAGTAAGGTGCATATGGGTGCGTCATCTGTTCAGCAACCTGACTGCCGGTGGAAAGAAACTACTACTGAGACGGGTGGTGTGTGATTTGGTGCTCTGGTAGCGTTTTTCTAGATGGAAGGAGTGAGAACAGAACATGAGCAGGGTGGCTGGTTTCCTCAGTGATGTTTTGGGCTTTCCTTTTGCAGAGTGGTATAAATATTATGAAGCTGTGGTAGTTCCATGCTGATGATTTCTGCTGCTCTCTTTATAATCCTTTGCAGCAGTCTGCAGGCCTGAGCAGTCAGGTTGCCAAACCACACTGTGATGCAGCCTGTCAACACACTCCCTGTGGTGCTGAGATAAAAGTTCATAAGAGTTTTGGTATGAGTACCAAAACTCTCGAGACGCCTCAGAATACACGGTCTCTGCTGTGCCGTCTTCAGTATGCAATTGGTGTTGAGAGACTGTGTGAGGGTGTCTGTGATGTATAAACCGAGAAATCTAAAACTGTCCACAATTTCAACCCATGACCCACTGATGGAAATAGGAATGTGATTTCTTCTGATCTTTCTAAAGTCAACAATGATTTCTTTGACTTACTGACATTTAGAGAGAGGTTGTTATAACCATATGTTTAAATCTTCTCTCTTGTAGGTCCTCTCATCACTGTCACTTACCAGTCCAATCACTATGATGTCATCTGCAAATTAAATGATGCTGCTGTCATCATATTTAGCAACACAGTTGTGTGTAAACAGACTGTACAATAGGGGACCGAGACAGCAGCTCTGAGGTGCTAAGAACTAATGTAGATGAGTATGTTTTACCTATTCTCACAGTACTGGGCCTGCATGTCAGGAAATCAAATAGCCAATTAAAGATAGAATTGCCCTGACCAAGACCTCTGAGTTTCAACACCAGTTTGGATGGTACAATTGTATTTAACGCAGAGGCGTAATCAATAAACAACATCCTGACATAGGCTTTTTTTTTATCCCCCCCTCCCACCCACCTTTTCCCCCCAATCGTACATAGCCAACTACCCCGCTCTTCCAAACCGTCCCAGTTGCTGCTCCACCGCCTCTGCCGATCCGGGGAGAGCTGCAGACTACCACATGCCTCCTCCGATACATGTGGAGTTGCCAGCCGCTTCTTTTCACCTGACAGTGAGGAGTTTCCCCAGGGGGACGTAGCGTGTGGGTGGATCACGCTATTCCCCCCAGCTCCCCCTCCCCCGAACAAGCGCTCCCAACTGACCAGAGGAGGCGCTAGTGCAGCAACCAGGACACATACCCACATCTGGCTTCCCACCCGCAGACACGGCCAATTGTGTCTGTAGGGACACCCGACCAAGCCGGAGGTATCACGCGGATTTGAACCGGCAACCCCCGTGTTGGTAGGAAACGGAATAGACCTTTACGCTACCTGGACACCCCAGGGTATTTTTCTTTTCAAGGTGTACCAGAGCAGTATGCAGAGCAAGTGAGATAGCATCATCTGCGGATCTATTGGAACAGTAGGTAAACTCTAATGGTTCATGGGTAGCAGGAGTTACATTTAATATATCATATAACCCATCTTTCCAGGCAATAACAGAGGTCAAAGCAACATAATCATTGGTAATCATTAGGGCAAGAGACAGGTGTTTTTCTAGGTACAGGCACAATGGCGGTTTTCTTAAAACACAGTGGAACCACACACAATGATGTTCCCACCCTTCCTTCTCCCCCCTGTTTCAGTCTGTGGTCTGTGTGGTGGAGCGGTGGTGTTACAGTAGGAAAACCCTTGATGGGACAATGTGAGGGGATCTGGCTCTGGCTACTGCTCAGCCCACTCGTTTTACCCTCTCCCTCTCTTCTTCTTTTTCTTCTACTCTTTTTCCTTCTCTCCCTCTAACAGTGAACAATGGCTGCTTACCTACGGAGTTGGGGATCCCAATACCGCTCACTGCTGCGCAGACGTCCACCTTCAGACTGGTGAGAGAAAAGGGCAGAGAGAGAGAGAGAGAGAGAGAGAGAGAGAGAGAGAGAGAGAGAGAGAGAGACAGACAGAGAGGGAGACAGTTGTGAGTACTATAAGCCGATGATATGTACACCCTCCTACTGGTAAGACTGGTACAGCGACTGTCCTTAAACCATAGCATCTGGGTTCAAGCCCCATTATCAGCAAATATCTGGTCTGCTGAAGTGCCCTTGAGCACTGATTCTGGGGGTTTTGCTCTGCAGCTGATGCTAAACAGACCTTCATGGAGGCAGCTGAATAGAAAGAGAATTTGCTTGTGGTATAAAATAAGTTTCCATTATTGAGCCTTGTGGCCTATGAGGAGGGATTAATGAGCCGTGGCATCCTTCTTATTGGTATGTATTATATATTAACTGTGACTTTTTTATGGCAAAGAGCCACTCAGCAAAGGAAATCAGACATAGCATTTAAGCATTCCCTAAATTCCTTTAACTCTCTTGGATATTCAGATATTCTTTGATACTCTTGTAAATACTCTGATTTTTACTTTATAAAGTTGTTTTATGGCTATTTGTGTCACCCTCCATGTCAAATTCCTTGGCCTCTAAGCATTACTGTGGTAAAACATAACTTTTAATAGAATGTGAGGGGGGGGGGGAAAGTACTCTCCCTTCCTAATGAATTGAACAAAATGCTGGTTTATTTCTACCGCTCGTTTCTGTACAGCTCTTTGGTCAGGAAACTGTCAAAATCAATGTTAGATGACCGAAGCCAAAAGTGCTTGAACTGATTTGGCCGACCACATCAAAAATGTATGATAATGAAAAGATCAGAGAGTCATTCAGTGTTCTTTTTTTCTGGGGGGGGGGTCCCGTTCCCCCCTTTTCTCCCCAATTGTACTTGGCCAATTACCCTATTTTCTGAGCTGTCCCAGTCGCTGCTCCACCCCCTCTGCCGATCCGGGGAGGGCTGCAGACTACCACATGCCTCCTCTGACACATGTAGAGTCGCCAGCCACTTCTTTTCACTTGACAGTGAGGAGTTTCGCCAGGGGGACGTAGCGTGTGGGAGGATCACGCTATTCCCCCCAATTCCCCCTCTCCCCTGAACAGGTGCCCCGACCGACTGGAGGAGGCGCTAGTGCAGTGACCAGGTCACACACCCAAATCCGGCTTCCCACCCGCAGACATGGCCAATTGGGTCTGTAGGGACGCCCGACCAAGCCGGAGGTAACACGGGGATTCGAACCAGAGATCCCCGTGTTGGTAGACAACGGAATAGACTGCTATGCTACCCGGACGCATCAATTCATTGTTCATATTGTAAATGCTATATGTTATGACTAATAGCATTTTCTAGTACTAATAAATATTCCATCCATCCATTATCCAAACCGCTTATCCTGCTGTCAGGGTCGCGGGGATGCTGGAGCCTATCCCAGCAGCCATTGAGCGGCAGACGGGGATACACCCTGGACAGGCCGCCAGGCCATCACAGGGCCAACACACACACATTCATACCTAGGGACAATTTAGTTTAGCTGATTCACCTGACCTACATGTCTTTGGACTGTGGGAGGAAACCCACACAGACACGGGGAGAACATGCAAACTCCACACAGAGGACGACCCGGGACGACCCCCAAGGTTGGACTACCCCGGGGCTCGAACCTAGGACCTTCTTGCTGTGAGGCGACCGCACTAACCACTGCGCCACCGTGCCGCCTCATAAATATTGTTCCATCTAAATATAATGTAATTTTATATTCTCCAATACAGAGTCTGCAGCTTAGGTTCAAGTTCAAGCATTCAAAAGATTTTATTTGTCATATACATATAGCCGTACTGTGTAGAGAAATCACAGAAAGTTGAATCAGTTCATCTGGACTCCTTAAGTCCTTCTCACAATAAACATTGTGTCTTGATGAACTCATTCAGCTTTCTGTGATTTTCTCACCGGGATTATTGAGCATGCATAACGACATGTAGTGAAATGCTTTTTCGGTAGATTTGCAGACTGTGCTCAAGAGTATTATAAAATAAGATATGAATGTACAATATGAAAATATATAAAGTATAAGATAAAAACTATGAAGATATAGAGCAATATAAAGATACTTAAAAGTGCAAACAGAAAGTGATAAACAAAAAAAATTTCAAAAATACGAGAAAAATACAAACCAAAAACAGAAGTGTGTAACAGAAATGTACAAGATGCCCGAGTCGAGAGAGAGAGACCGTGTGTGTGTGTGTGTGTGTGTCTCCAGTGTACTGATTGTCCTTATTGCGGTTGGTTGTTTAACAGTCTAATTGCCAGGGGGTAGAAGCTCTCTCTTAGTCTTTCTGTGTGGGCCTTGATGCTACGGAGGCGTTTTCCTGACCTCAATAGCCTAAATAGTCTGTTGCAGGGGTGGCTGGAGTCTCTGGAGATCCTGAGGGCCTTAGTCTTGCACTGCCTGTTAAAAATGTATGGGGGGCAGGGAGTGACGTCTTGGTGACATGCTCTGCTAGACGCACCACCCGCTGTAGGGATTTGCGGTCCTGGGCAGAACAGCTCCCATACTAGAGGTCTGCAAACCCAACATGCAGAGTCGATTCAGGCTGGGCTCGGGCCTTTTTTTTTTTTTATAGACCAGGCTTAGGTCGGACTCATTTAACTTCCCATATATGTACAGAGCACACATAGCCCACTGTATGAAATATTGGGTAACACTTTAGTATGGGGAATGTAGTCACCATTAATTAGGTGCTTATTAGCATGCAAATTAGCAACATATTGGCTCTTAATTGGTCATTATTATGTACTCATTAATGCCTTATTCTGCATGGCCTTATTATATAACCAGTAAGCCATTAACTATGAGTTTTCCCTCTATAACCTCAGAAGTACTGCTTATTAGTAGTACCATCTCAATATGCTTTGCTTAGTATGGACTTTATAAGGTGGTAGTACCACAAGAAGAGTTATTCTCCCTTACTAACACTTAATGAATATGGTCTGTTCTTACATAACAAAACACAAAACTACAAGTGCTAATAGTGTTAAATTACTGTAAATTAAGTTTTTGTTACTTAGAATATGTTCCCCATACTAAAGTGACATCTTGATCATTACTAATTCACTAGTAATTAAGTTTTTTTATGTTCCCCATACTAAAGTGTTACCAAATATTGTTATATTGATTATGGGTAGACAGTCATGTCTATCCATGGTTTACTTTGGGAAAAGACCGGAATGTTACAGTGGGGATGATATTGTCCACCAATGTGCTGAAGAAGCTCATATCTACTTCTGCAAATGCGTCAATGTTTACAGAGCTCGGCCGGAACATGTTCCAGTTAACGTCACTGAGTGTATCTTGTAGTGTGGCTTCTGATTGGTCAGACCAGCGCTTGGCCTGCCTCATCACCGGGGCTTCCTGTAGAAGTCTCTGTTTATATTCTGGTATGAGAAAAATGGTGAGAGGTCAGATTTCCCAAAAGCTGACAGTGGTCCAAAATATCGCCACCTCTAGTGGGACACAAGATGTGTTGGTGGAGGTTCGGCATAACCTGTTTAAGATCAGAATTGTTGGGCGTCCAGGTGGCGTAGCGGTCTATTCCGTTGCCTACCAACAAGGGGATCGCTGGATCGAATCCCCGTGTTACCTCCGGCTTGGTCAGGCATTCCTACAGACCAAATTGTCGGTGTCTGCGGGTGGGAAGCCGGATGTGGGTATGTGTCCTGGTCGCTGCACTAGTGCTTCCTCTCGTTGGTCGGGGCAACTGTCTGGGGGTCCTGGGGGGAATACCATGATCCTCCCACGCACTGCGTCCCTCTGGCGAAACTCCTCACTGTCAGGTGAAACGAAGCGACTGGCGACTCCACATGTATCGGAGGAGACATGTGGTAGTCGGCAGCCCTTCCTGGATCGGCAGAGTGGGTGGAGCAGCGACAGAGCTCGCTTGGAAGAGTGGGGTAATTAGCCGGATCCAATTGGGGAGATAAAAAAAAGAAAGATTAGCATTGTGAAAATCCCCAGCCGTGATGAGGGCAGCATCAGGGTGCTTGTTTTGGTACCCAGAGCACATCATGCAAGTCAGCTGCTTGTGGTAGAATATAGACGGTGGTTAAATTGACCGAGGTAAACTCACAGGGCAAGTAGAAGGGACGACACATGATTTTCAATGTTCCAGCTGAGGTGAACACAAGCAGGAAAGAACATTAATGTTCCCTGGATTACAACAGTTGTTGCTGGTCAAGAAGGAGACTCCCCCTCCTTTTGATTTGCCGGAATCTGCTGTTCTGTCCATACGGAAGATGGAAAAGGACTCCGATAGCATTGCGGAGGAGTCCGGCACATAGGAGATCAGTCATATTTCTGTGAAACAAAGGACATTACAGTCTCTGATATGCTGTTGGAAGCAGATCCTGGCTCTGATGTCCTCAAGCTTGTTTTCAAGAGACTGGACATTGGCACGTAGAATGCTGGGCAGGGGTGGACAACGAGCTCTTGTCCCCTGCCTATTTCACACCCCGGATTGTTTCCCACGGTATCTCTTTCTTCATGGGGGTAGCATTGAGGATCTCTCTGGACCATGTCGGATCGGTGGATAGATTGAAGATAATCTCATGAGTAGACCGATTTCTGATGTTAAAAAGAGTTTTAAAAATAAGTCAATAAACCAGACAAAGAGGGTGAAAAGGAGAGAAAAAAGGCAGAAAAATAAAAAAGAAAGCACAGTCGTTGCAGAGCTACCAGGACAGCTGCCATGCTCAGCGGCTCCTTCTTCTCTTTAAAAATTTATGTATATTACTTTTTTAATTATGAGTTATGTCTAAGCGTCTCGTATCAGAAACACATCAAGTCAAATTCCTGATATGTGACTTTACCTAACTAGCATGACACTCTCAAGTTTAGCACCACCCATGAGCAAGGCATCCCTTCCTTTGGTCCAGGGACAGTGGGGAATGCCTGTAAGTCTCGTGCTTGGCCGAAAGACGTGGGAGAGTGGGAGACATTTCCTCATTTTCACCACTTCCTATATGTTGTAAGTAGGCATGCTCTGCACATGTGCCTTGGTGTGTGTGTGTGTGTGTGTGTGTGTGTGTGTGTGTGCTATCATCTCTTCCATCAGAACAGGGAAGTAACTCCCACACACGGAGTAATGCATCGTTGATATCCTGCAATCTAATGACGCTTTATGCACAGCAGACGTGAAATTCCATTACTTCAATTGTTGCTTGTTTGTTTTTGGTCTGTGTTGTGTCCTGATGACAAAGATGCAGACAGTGCGGAGGCTCGAGTGTTTGCTGTTAATTAGGAACACCATTAGCTGATGCAATAATGATAAGGTAGCTGGTCCCTTCCTGGCGTCTCGGTGTGGATGCTGTGTCGGTGAGTGTGTGTGTGTGTGTGTGTGTTTCCAGTTGTTAGTGACCGACGAAATACCGTTCTCTCACTCTCTCGTTAATGCTCCCTAAAATCATGTTAGCCTCTCCAGGTAGTGTCATGCATCTTTAATGTAGCCTCTTGTATGTGTGTGTGTGTGTGTGTGTGTGTGTGTGTGTGTGTGTGTGTGTGTGTGTGTGTGTGCGTGTGTGAGCATAATAAGCACTGTGCATCAAACTCGAGAGTATGTTGCACGGAAATGACCCACTATCTCAGTGATAACAGCTCTGTTGCATGCTTACTCATTACTATACATAATTACCCCCCAAATGCATGTCCACCCCTTCACCCTGTGCACACCGCCAGCCCTCCCTGCATAAATGCACACACACACAAAACCGCCACAACGTTCCCCTTCCCCATTCGAGTCAGCTTGCTAAAAATGTTCTGAACAAGAGCAGTCATTAAGTAGCCACCCCTGTTATTCCTCCATCTCTTTACTCCCCCCCCCTTAGACAGCCGCCACAGGAAAAACAGCTGAGCTGTCCAAAGTCATCACCCCCTGGAAACACAGAGACTTAGACATCCCATAATTCTAAGAGCTGCTGTTTGACTCACTATGTCTGTGCCGTGTGTGTCTGAACTGTGCTTGTGTGCGCTTGTGTGCACTCGTGTGTGTGTGTGTGGTGTGTGTGTGTGTTCCATGTTTTGTGGTGTCCTGTCTGATTCCTTACCTCCGACCAAAGCTGGGCAGTTTATTTAAATAGGCTACATTTTGTTTTGACAGAATTCCACAGTTTAGCGCTCTCTGTCAATCTGCCCAAAACCCTATTCCCTTTTCAGGTCCTGCCAACACACACACACATGCACACATGCACAAAAGCACACATACACACTCACCGCAACTAACCGAACAACCTTCTCCCATCCAAATAGTCGTACCGCGGTTCCAGCACAAATAAGAATGGACCAACAATAGTGTGTGGTAGAGCAGCAGACCAGTTCCCTCCTACTGACCCTGCCCTCAGACTGTTCAAATTGGACCCACAGAAGCCATAATAATATCAACACAGCACTTCATGCGGTTTCAAATTAATTGCAGCGTTCCATAAATTTGAACTTTAAGGTTATATGAATTCTGTGTGTTCTGTGGAAGTGAACATGGTGAAGGGAAGCCAGAGACAGTCTCTCTCTCTCTCTCTGTCTCGCTCTCTCCGTCTCTCTCTCTCTCTCTCACACACACACACACACACACACACACACACACACACACACACACACACACACACACACACACACACACACACGTGCAAGTAGGGGTTAAAATTTACACAATGGAAGGTCATTCATCACGTTCTGTCCCCTGTACGTGTGTGATGTGCATCTGTTTCAGTGTGACGGCGCACCACAACATGTGGCACTTCTGTAGGTCTAATCAACCAAAACAAAAACAGGACACGGCATCCATGCCTTTTTCTTTGTAGGACTTCCATCGCACGATCTGATATCACCGCGTTGGCGTTATTCCCCCAACATCAATTCATTAATGTGGGGGAGGCATGGCTCAGGGGGTACAGCGGGTCGTCTACCAATCAGAAGGTCACTGGTTCAATCCTCGGCTTCTCCAGAGAGGGTGTCTAAGTATCCTTGGGCAAGACACCGAACCCCAAACTGCTCCTGATAAGCAAGTTGGCGCCTTGCATGGCAGCCTCCTCCATAAGTGTATGAATGTGTGTGAACGTGAGGCATATATTGTAAAGCACTTTGAGTGGTCTGTAGACTAGTAAAGTGCTATATAAAGGGGCGTCCGGGTAGCATAGCGGTCTATTTCACTGCCTACCAACACATGGATCCCGGTTCGAATCCCTGTGTTACCTCGAGTTTGGTTGGGCGTCCCTACAGACACAATTGGCCATGTCTGCGGGTGGGAAGCCAGATGTGGGTATATGTCCTGGTCGCTGCACTAGTGCCTCCTCTGGTTGGTTGGGGCACCTGTTCGAGGGGGAGGGGGAACTGGGGGGAATATTGTGATCCTCCCATGTGCTATGTCCCCCTGGTGAAACGCCTCACTGTCAGGTGAAAAGAAGCGGCTGGCGACTCAAAATGTATCGGAGGAGGCATGTGGTAGTCTGCAGCCCTCCCCGGATCAGCAGAGGGGGCAGAGCAGCGATCAGGACGGCTCGGAAGAGTGGGGTAATTGGCCGGATACAGTTGGGGAGAAAAAAAGGGGGGGGTGAAAAGGATTATCTGTGTGTGTGTATGTGTGTGTGTGTGTGTGTGTGTGTGTGTGCTCACCAGGTAACCATGATATCAGTGTCCGGCAGGTGACATTGTCTGTCGTCAGGGTTTAAGATTCGAGGAGTCAGGATCATTTCCGCCTCTACAGACACTACAGCACGAGCCCTGTGCACAAATACAGATAGGCACATACACACACGCACACACACACACACACATGCAAACACACAAAATATGCACACATACATACCAACACATACTTATTGTATGAGGTACAACTGTTTCATGAAGACATGGGGATTTTGGGATTCATTCAAAATAAACAAACATTTGTTTGTATCTGCAGTGCACATGGTGGAGTTATGTTAAATAGACTGTGTGGAACTGTCCACCTCACCACAGCCTGAGTTCTTACCTGTACACGGACACCTCGCCAACGCCGAACGCCCCGACTATCAAATCTGTGCAGGGAGAGAGAGAGAGAGAGAGAGAGAGAGAGAGAGAGAGAGAGAGAGAGAGAGAGAGAGAGAGAGAGAGAGAGAGAGAGAGAGAGAGAGAGAGAGAGAGAGAGAGAGAGAGAGAGAGAGAGAGAGAGAGAGAGAGAGAGAGAGAGAGAGAGAGAGAGCGATTCAAAGAATGCCACAGATGGGACTGATTTCAAGGTCTCCAGCAATCTTCATCAAACACAGACTTCTCACATTTAACACACACACACGCACACACACGACACACTTGGTTTTATGTCAATCGAAGTTCTGAAAATAATCATGACTTGATTCAAACTGAAACCCAAATAAAATCTGGGTGTGTGAACGTGTGTACGTACGTCTGTAGATATGAGTGTGTGTGTGTGTGTGTGTTTGTATTTATATTTGTGTTCGTGTACATACGTTCCCATACGTGTGTGTACATTCTTATACATGTGTGCATGCTGTGAGAGAGGGACCCCACAGTGCATTCCAGTGCCATTAGTACGATCACATCACCCCAATCACATGTTGCTAAACAACAATAGTATTTCCAACAGCCCACATAGCAACCGGCCACGACTGCTAACGCCAAGCAGCAACACATTACTACATGTTGTTTATTCTCACGCTAATGCTAAGCAGCAACACCGTTACATGTTATGTATTCTCATGCTAACGCTAAGCAGCAACACATCGCTACATGTTGTTCAATCTCATGCAGCTTGTGATGAACACACATTTAATTGGCTCGCCGACTTTTAAAATAGAGCTGTGGTTAGGGTTAGGGGGACACATAATACAAATACACCACACACACATCACACCGAACACACACACACACACACACACACACGCACACAATACAAATACACCACACACACATCACACACACACACAATACAAAAACACCACACATACACACAATACAGAAACACCACACATACACTCACACTCACACACACACACACACACACACACACACACACACACACACACACACACACACACACACACACACACACACACACACACACAGCAGTGCTGATTAAAACAATGTGGAATTCTAGCGTGGGACTTAATGGGTACAGACCCCCTCTTCCAGATGCAGCTGAGCGAACGTGTTCGGGGGAGAGAGGAGGCCTAGTTCAACACTGCTCTGTGAGAAACCAGCCTGTCGTTCAGCCATACTACACCGGCTTGTTTCATGCGGATACCTTAAAAGCATCCTGCTTTTCAGCCGGGCGGAGCCAGTTGGGGCCTCCACTAACAGGCCGCCTCTGTCAGTCTTTGACAGCGTCCGTGCGACTCTCTGTCTTTGTGTGTCTTTGTGTGTCTCTGCTGCGCTGTGTATATGAAGGGAGAGAGGAGGGCTAATTGATTATACGAGAGCCACATCTGTTTCTGCCTTTGGCAGCAGTCACCGAGTCCCCCTGAAACCACAACATTAAACACTGAGATCCCGTCCCCCTTCCCCTGGGATGCGGGTGTGTAAATGCGTGTGTGCAAAAATGTATGTCTGTTTGTATTTGTGAGTGTGTGTCTGTCTATGCAATCGCTCATTTCTGTGTGTGTGTGTGTGTGTGTGTGTGTACTGTACTGAGGTGCCTGCAATGAGAAGGGGACCTCGGGGATGTCTGATAGGCTGGGGGATGGCAATGGCTGTTTTTTCATTTTAGGGGGAGGGCAGTCAAAATGGTATGGGAAAAAAGGTAGAAAGGATAGAGTAGGGAGCAAAAAAAAGGAGAAGAAGAAAACAAAGGCTGGCGGCTTGTGCACTTTGCCTTTAAGCCGCACTCTGTGAAAACCATCAGAACCAAGGTGTGCTTTCAGAGGTGGAGGAGGTGAGAAAGTGGGTGAAAAGAGACTGAATGAGAGAGAGAGAGAGAGAGAGAGAGAGAGCGACAAAGAGAGAGAGACAGAGACTGAGTGATCTAAAGAGAGTGATCGAAAGAGAGGGGGTAAGAAAGATGGAAATGGTTTAAGAGATTTGGAAATGCGGAGACAAAGGTGGGGGTTAACATGAAGAAAAAGAGAAAAACAGATTGCAGAGATGGAGAGAGAGAGAGAGCCTGGAATTCATATGTCCAGAAGAAGAAATCTGCTCCCATTTCAAATTCCTCTGTCCATCCCGCTGTCGGACTTACGGAAACCTAACTCCACTTTGGCCATAGTGTGTGTGTATGTGTGTGTGTGTGTGTGTGTGTGTGTGTGTGTGTGTGTGTATATGTGTGTGTGCGCGCCATACAGTGGATGTCTGCACACTTTATCCCAATGCTTTGTTTGCTCTCAAAACCAAAGTAGGACATGAGACTGATTGGAAGAAAGTGCACCGCTGGGGTTAAGTGTGTGTGAGCGTTGGCGTGCGCGCATGGCTGCACCTCAGGGCTAAATCAAATAACGGCCCACTTTCCCAATCCAAGTCAATCCTATTTCCTTACACACAGGAAGGCATGCCTGCCACTGGTGATTTGAGGTTAGTGTATGTGTGTGTGTGGCAACACACTGACACATACCCAGACATGCACGCACACACATGCACACCAAAATCGTGCTAATGGCAGGTACTGTAGGTGGTTTGTTAGCTAACCAAGCTAGTCAACTTAGCGCCATCTGTCCTGTGCTGTGAAAACACGGGCCTCACCCTGAGTTTAGACGGACTGTCAACCTGTCACTGTCCTCCTGCTTTTGCAGACCGGCTTGGAGGGGACTGGGCTCAATGATGAAGGGTCAAAGGTCAATGGAAAAAAGGGGATGAGGATCCCCCCCCCCCGTTTTCTCCCCAATTGTACTTGGCCAATTACCCCACTCTTCCGAGCCGTCCCAGTTGCTGCTCTAAAGGGGGCATAGCACGTGGGAGGCCCCCCCGAACAGGCACTCCGACTGACAAGAGGAGGCGCTAGCGCAGCGACGAGGACACATACCCACATCCGGCTTCCCACCCGCAGACACGGACAATTGTGTCTGTCGGGACGCCCGACCAAGCCAGAGGTAACACGGGGATTCGAACCGCTGATACCCATGTTGGTAGGCAACGGGATAGACCGCCATCCTACCCAGAAGCGGGGATGAGGATTTTAACGATGTGGATGCCTGTATGAGTTTTGAGTGGAATCGTTCAATGTGTTACTGGCCGCTGTGCAGTTTTTATAATGTAAAGAATTAAAAACCAGTTGCATTGAATAGCCAAGCTTTCACACCTACTTACCAACCAAATGACCTTCTTAGTTACTTCGCACAACCTTAGTGACTCTCAGTAAATCCTGAGTGATTGACAGGTTAAACTTCAACAGCCGCTGACATCTGACTCCCCCGTGGCTGAGGCTGATCTCCAGCCTTACATTAACTGAGCGCTCTGACATCTTCCTGACCCTAACCTTAACCCTCAGCCAGACCAAAGCTCCTCTTCTCCACCTCCTCCTCCTGCATCGCCCTTGTCCTGTACCCAGCGCTGTTCCTACAGCATCCTTCATCCCGCCAGAGATGAGGCAATTAATGGTAAATGGACTGCATTTATACAGCACTTCTCTAGTCTACCGACCACTGAAAGTACTCCACAGTGTATGCCTCACATTCACCCATTCACACACATTCATACACTGATGGCAGAGGCTGCCATGCAAGGTGCCAGTTAGGGGTTCGATGTCTTGCTCAAGGACACTTTGATATGCTCTCTGGAGGAGCCAGGGATCGAACCAGCGACCTTCCGATTACTAGACGACCTGCTCTACCTCCTGAGCCATGCAGCCCTACAGAGAAGAGAATTACAGATGCATAATGCAAGAAACAAACAGTTAAAAGGATGCTGCCATAGGATTAAAGGATAATTCTGTTCTTTTACAGCCTGGGTCTTATTTTCAAAGTTTTTGTCATCACACGTATCGGTTGTGACATCATTTTACTCACCAGCTTCATTTTAGAGGTTTTACACATGGGACCCCCGCTTTATAATGGCATCTTGGGACAAGTGAACATGAGTGTCAAACATGTTTGAGCAAATCCAATTTAAACCAAATATCTGGTATTTGGAAGTGAAAACCCAAAGTGAAAGTTAAAAGTTATTGAAATGTCTAATATGATCAATGGTGGATGACATTGCTGATCTACTACCTGGTTCAACCTGCAGGAAGTAGCAGCCTACACACACAAGTAGCAGCCGACCAGCACAACAGAGAAGTCATAGATAATGGACAGTCATGGACACAGTCTGACTGAGACAGTAGGGGGGGGGGGCTTGTTGTTTAAAGGACATGTTTAACACTCCAGTTCACTTGCCCCATAAGACACCGTTGTAAAGCTGAGTCCAGCGGTGGTCCCCTGTCCAAAATCTACTAAATAAAGCTGGTAAGCAAAATTACATCATAACTGATATGTATGATGGAAAACCTACAACCCCCCCCCCCCCCCCAAATTATAGAAATCCTGAATTTTCATTTAATATGTTGCAAGTCATTCGATGGACATGCTACTTTGGAAACAGGGTGGAAGAAATAATAAAGAGCCAAAGCACCCACAGCCAAAATCTAAAAGCCTAAACTGGATTGCTATTTCAAATGGACATCTAAAGTGCGACGCGTTCCAGCCATGTCAAGGCCATCATCATCATCACTCCACTAGAACTTCTTCATTTGACTCAAGGGTGTAAGGATGGAGGGTGTCGTCGGGGAGGGCTGCAGACTGCCACATGCCTCCTCTGATACATGTGGAGTCGCCAGCCGCTTCTTTTCACCTGACCGTGAGGAGTTTCTCCAGGGGGACGTAGCGCGTGGAAGGATCACGCTATCCCCCCAGTTCCCCCTCCCCCCTGAACAAGTGCCTCTGACTGACCAGAGGAGGCGCTAGTGCAGTGACCAGGACACATACCCACATCCGGTTTCCCACCCGCAAACATGGCCAATTGTGTCTGTAGGGACGCCCGACCAAGCCAGAGGTAACACGGGGATTCGAACCGGCGATCCCCGTGCTGGCAGGCAACAGAATAGACCGCCACACCACCAGGACAGTGTTTCTACCTGTTCCTCACTGTGTGGATGTAATGCCCTCTTTGATTTTAGGCAATACAAAGAAACTTGAAAAGGGATTTGACTTGTCTCCCCCCCTTTCCTACTCCCTGTGTTTCTCTCTCACTCTCTCTCTCTCTCTCTCTCTCTCTCTCTCTCTCTCTCTCTCTCTCTCTCTCTCTCTCTCTCTCTCTCTCTCTCTCTCTCTCTCTCCATCTTCATGCTCCTGCCGTAGCATAATGGGGTCTAATGCAGATGGGGGCATATGGCGGCTATATGAGGCCCCACAGATGCCTGTGTAGACCTCTTATAATGCTGATCAAACATCTCTGGCTCCTTTGAACGGTGTCACTTTATTGCCTCGCTAACGACAGACCATGTGTATTTGTGTGTGGTGCGTGTCACTTCCGTCAGCCAGCTCTCTAATGACACACGGCACAAACCTCACATACGTGTTAGTGTGTGTGTCCGTGTATGTGTGTGTGTGTGTGTTGGCTGACGACTCTACCACCCATGAGCTTCAAGTCCACTTCCTCCTTCAGTGCTCCCAAGGGGGCTCGACCAGCCTTAGTTTCAAGTAAACCTGTAACCCCCACGTGTGAGAGTGTGTGTGTGTGCGCGTGCGTGTGTGTGTGTGTGTGTGTGTGTGTGTGCGTGCGTGCGTGCGTGCGTGCGTGCGTGCGTGTATTTACAGTACATAGCGTTTGATTCAGGGTCTTTGATTTGTAGTGGGCCTGCACAGGGTCTGGCACACACTCAACACACACTCTCCAGATGCCAGTGAAACTGATCACAAGCCTTTGTGTGTGTGTGTGTGTGTGTGTGTGTGTGTGTGTGTGTGTGTGTGTGTGTGTGTGTGTGTGTGTGCAAGTGCATGTGTGTGTATTTCTAGATATCCTGTTTGTGGAATGAACAAATCTGTTATTACAGCGAAATGAAGTAAAAGAGAAGGGGGTAGCTGGGATTGTGGGATGGGGGGTAGGGGTGAGGGGGGTCTTAGGGGTAGAGGAAGGAATAAAAAAAAACTTAACAATTTCTCCTTTTCGGCCAGCCAGCCAGAGCCAGAGGTATGCTGAGTGGTCCCAAATTGTGGAGAAAATTAGGCCATAAAAAAGTGGATTTACAGACCTGTTTTTTTTTTCCTTCTCTCGAATGCACAATCTCAAGTTAACGGTCGAGCACAGAAGCACCTTCTCGCTCAAACCTTCGAGCTCATCCCGCCGGTGATCCTCGAGCTCTTTTACTATGTGCCAAAAAGCAATGGTGTGAGATAAAGTCTGACAGCAGTATGAGACACCACACGTCATGTTATAGAATACTCGGCAGTTTGTGTATGTCCTGTGTTAGCAGCGTTGAGTGATGTTTGAAGGTCTTGAGAAAAGAGTACTGTAGTACACTTTCTCTCCATCTACATCTCTCTCTCCCTCTATTTTGCAGTTTCTCGTCCCCTCTCTTTTCCTCTATCTCCCTCACTTTCTCTCTCCCTCACTTTCTCTCTCCATCTCTATGTCTCTCATCCCAAGCTAACTATCTGGAGAATGGATGTGGCAACAGTTCATTGGCACTCCTCCTTCTAGCCCCCTGCTTCTGAATGATGACTTTACCAGAGAAAAAGGATGAGGAGGGCATGAAATGCAGAGATGAATAATGTAGAGGAGGCGAGCGCTTAGGAGAGCCGCTGGAACAAGAGGATAGTGATGAAAGAATGTAAGTCAAAGAAAGAATGTAGGCCATAATAGAGAACAGAGGGAGGTGGAACGGAGCAGGCAGGACAAGTACAGGGCAGTGGTTCTCAATCAGGTCCTCAGTCCTACAGGTTTTCTATTCTACCAGATACATTCATCTGTTGTGTCTGGTATTCCAGCCATCTAATCAAGAGCGGTGTCTGCATTGTTGGTACATTCTACATTCTTACACCATGGTCACATAGAATACTGTTCTCTGATTGGCTGGAGGGTGTGAGTTAAAACAGTACACACACAGGGCATCCAGGTAGTGTGGCGGTGTATTCCGTTGCCTACCAACACGGGGATCACAGGATCGAATCCCCATGTTACCTCCGGCTTGGTCGGGCGTCCCTGCAGACACGTTTGGCCGTGTCTGCGGGTGGGAAGCCAGATGTGGGTATGTGTCCTGGTCGCTGCACTAGTGTCTCATCTGGTTGGTCGGGGCGCCTGTTCAAGGGTGAGGGGGAACTGGGGGGAATAGCGTGATCCTCCCACGCGCTATGTCCCCCTGGTGAAGCTCCTCACTGTCAAGTGAAAAGAAGCGGCTGGCGACTCCACATGTATCGGGGGAGGCATGTGGTAGTCTGCAGCCCTCCTCAGATCGGCAGAGGAGGTGGAGCAGCGACCGGGATGGCTTGGAAGAGTGGGGTAATTGGTCGGATACAATTGGGGAGAAAAGGGTGGGGGGACTCCCCCCCCAAAAAAAACCAACCGTATACACATGTAGTTCGGCTCAATTTTAATCACTGCTTTAAATTCATACGCTTGGCCACAAAGTCACTATGTAACCATAGGAATACACTGATTCAGTAGCAAGCTCAGTAAACGTTCAAAAACTTTAGCTTAGCGGCTAACTTTTGCTTCAAAGCTTTTTCATTCAGAGTCCAAAACTTTCGAAGAACTTTGACACTTAGAACAACTCCGTCCCCTTTCCTTCATCTATTTTGATAGTCTGAGCTCTTAATTTGTGATGAAAACACATTTTATCATGTAAAAAAAAAAACATTCGAATTCGCCAATGCTGGTTTTCGCTCCTCCCACTTTGTTGTCCACTGCATTACTTTGAAAAATGTTCCCTGGCCAGTTGTTCCCATGGAAACGAAAAAGGCAGGAAGTCATCATGGTTCGGTCTGGATTGCTCAGTGACCATAAGCGCCATACTTAACATTTTCGTCTGTGGAGTACGCATACACATACCTTTCACATACTACATTTGCATACTAACTCGAGGAAACTAAAATTAGCATAATGTAGTATGAAACACTCAGACACAGCTCAGGAGTTTTTGAACATTACAAAACAGATGAATGGAATTAACCACCTGCCAGAATACATAATCAGCAGCACTGGGAATCCCAAAATACCAGACTGGGAGACCCCAAGGTACCAGACTGAGTCCTCAGCCTATCGAAGGCTACAAGGCAGCAAGAATGACTGAAAAGTCAATTGAAAGCCGCATCTCTGTGGCTTTGTTGCCTACTTTGTCATGCCACGCAACTCTGTGCTGCGAGTTGAACATTTTTCAAGTCACGCCACAAAGTCCCCCGAAGCGACAAAATGACAGCCAATCATTTTGTTTGGTATCACAAGGCCACACCCCCGCTGAGGTCAAGACTGGCATAGAGAAGACAACATGGAGGACATATTGATTTGTGCTGTTTCTGCATATCCTGAGTTGTATGGTGTCACACAGTGACCGTAAAAAGAGGGAATTAGCGTGGTGAAAGGATCTGCTTGTTGGATTCTCTGGTTAAGTTTTTATTTGCTTTGAAAGCACAGAGTCGCTCTTGCTAATGCTTTATAATGGTGTTGTCAAATGAACTTGTTGCCAAGAAACTGTGGCAGTACTATTCAAGATGTAGCAAACCAAGTAACTCTGAGTTACTTGGTTTGGGGGACCTGAGGTGTGAATAAAGCAACGTGTAGCTTTTGGTGTGACTGCAGCATGAGAATGACTGATTCAGGGGTACCGATATTTGGGAACATACCGGGGTACTGGTTGTTGTCGAGGTCCCCTCCTCCCCGCAGAGTAAATCCATATCCCGGCAGGCTGCTGATGGGGCTCCGAGCTGCTCTCAGCTCTTGGCTCAGCGACAAGCCTTGAGTGATCACGTCTCTCCTCCCGTTATAGATCAGCACTCGTCCACCTCGCTCCTCTCCTCCGAACGGACAGCCCACCGCCACATCTGAGGGACGACACACAGACGCATGGTTTAGACATCAGTGGGGTTAGGGCCCCTTTGAGATACAGGGAGAAAGCAGGAAAAAAACAGATTGGAAAAAAAAACGAGTGGATGAGGGTCTTGTCTTCCTTTACCTGCACTGGGGGATCTGGCCACAGTTATTTCTAACTCACCCTTCACTTCCATTCCTGTTCCCCATCCCTTCTCTTTCTTTCCCCTCCTAAAATGCTCTCTGTCTCTGAGTGGCGACTGTTGAAGCCATTGCTCTACTTCCTAGTCACCCAAGTGCTGTGGACTGTATGGACCAATCATGCCCAACTTCACCTCACAACAGGAAAAGGTCAAAGTACAGGCAGAAGTTGCCATAGCAACAATTCTCTGTCTCTGGGGAGCCCCATCAAACATGCAGGTTAGAGTGAGGCTTGGGCCACTCATTTTTGTCCGAACCCACCGAGCCCGAAAGCAAAGTAACCGAGCCTGACCTGAACCAGACAGGCTGTCGTGGCAATTATTGAATTCCACACTAACAGAAACGAGGAACGAGACAAAAATCTTTAGTGTTGTCACACGATTTTAATATATGCTCATGAACAGATGCATCCACCTCCTTATCTCATGTCTTCCAGTTCTAATCCACCAAGGCCACTTCTCCATTTAGTGTGTACACACTTGCTACACTCAGTGAGTCTCCCATACTGCCAACAGTTAACAACAGGCCCTTTTTTGGGAGAAGACACTTTATAAGACTACCTTTGCTCTACTACACATGGACTTCAAGAATCCATCTAAGCAATGCAAGGTCATGGTGAAAGATTAAAAGTAAGCAAACATCAAATATGAATTGCCCTCACACAGGCATTCTGTTTTTTATGTCCGAACCCGACTCGAACCCAACGCAGTTAAGATTAAGGTATGAGTTCGTGTTACCCTCTCATGCAATTGTTGTTACCATGGGTACAGCTTACCTGTTTACTCAGAGTACACTGTGTGGGCAGTTTGTGAATGACCATCAAAAGGTATTTTATATAGGCTATAGACAGATTGTTTTAACCCCCCCCCCACACACACAAACACAATGTCATCAGCAGTTCCATCATTTTTATTTATTTTTACACAATCTACTACTACTACTACTACTACTACTACTTTCGGCTGCTCCCGTTAGGATCATTGAATCATCCATTTCCATCTCTTCCTTTCCTCTGCATCTTCCTCTGTCACACCAGCCACCTGCATGTCCTCCCTCACCACATCCATAAAGCTCCTCTTTAGCCTTCCTCTTTTCCTCTACCCTGGCTGGCGTGACTGAACCTCAGTCCCCATGGGCTCGGTCAGGTATCCATACACGCAAACGTGAATATATATATATATATAAATTATCTAAGCCTCGAATTCGCATCGCGGGATGCTGGAGCCTATCCCAGCAGTCATAGGCTCCAGCATCCCGCGACCCGACTATGTATATACTACATCCACATACATGTACAACACTGGAATATGCACATTTAAACTGAAGATGCTGCCATTGGACAGCCGCCACTGTGCTTTGCTCTCGTTCTGTTCGTGGTCTCTGCAGACCATATTGTGACACATTATTACAAATATTTTGATATTCTTAAATATGTATCCCAGAAAAGGCTGATCAGTTCACCCGGACAAATAAATATTCCTGATTCCTGGAGACCAAGTTTACTAGGGAAAAATTTCATCACTTCGTCAGGTCTCAGTTTAGACAAGTGACGGAACATTTTCCCACTAAACTTTATATCCAGATGAACTGATGAGACTTTTCTGGGATTTGTAAAGATGGATTACTGAGCATGCATCGAGACACCCTAAACATGTAGACATTCTGCAGTAGACACTGTGCAGACACTCTTAGTTTAGATTCGTTTTCTCGTCTTTTAAACATTGTGTCCACATTCTTGTGTCTTTCTGTTGAATAACCTGAAGACAAATTGCTACTGAGTGCAAACAAGCTCGTTCTCATCCGACGGCGTCATACATGACGCTACTGACAAAGTGTCGCGACATTAAACAGACCAGACCTAGGTTACATCACATGACAACGTCGGAACATGCCCACAGCCTCAACTGTTGGTCTTACACAAAACATAGGCTAGCAACAACAACCACACTCTAAACACAACACGCGAACGCCTACTGCATAGTAAAACATCCTGGAGGTGATGATACACCACAATACAGCACCCATCACACTTATGCTCATAACATTGCAAAAATAGAACTGAAACACCACAGGCCTAATTAAACATGACAATCAATGCCACACAAGATACCGCACATGAAAGAAGGTGCACAGCACACATCAGGAATTGGGAACACTTTGTCTTTTCACGTCATGTACTTGCGTACATGAAATGAAATGAAATATCGTTTCCCCCAGCCCACAGCAGTGCAACACAAAGACAAAAACACATATCGAAAAACTACAAGAACACATATATCCAAACTAAACACATATCCAAAACTAAGCAAAAATAAAAAATCACTGTCCACGAGAGCGAATGCCAGCCAGGATGACTGTCGGAACTGCTGGTCTGCATGGGCTAGCAGTTAGCATAGCCTGCCCCGCTTCTGCGTCCTGTCATGTCGCCCTCGGTGCTTCCTCTGCGGGCACAGCTCCGGGCAGGGCCGTGGTCCCTGGGCCCACAGGGACCAGGAACCACCAGGGACCGGCTAGGAGAGCTTGGTCTCCCAGCCGGTCCAGCGCCAGCTCTCCAAGCCATCAAACGAAGACACCAACGTAAAAGCAGACGTGGAGAAAGACACTGCATGGACGATACTGGGTGAGGCCGCTGCAAACTAAGTTCGCGCCACCATCTTCCCGCACCAGAAGCGGAAGACACCGGAAGCGGACATGCCACAAAATGCCTATATTATAAGCTAGCCCAGGGGTGGCTATGTGTATGCAGGTTTTCATTCCAGCCGGACTCCACATCAGGTGATTTGTTGGAAGAATGTATTGGTGAAATCACCTGCTGTGGCGTCGGGTTGGAATTAAACCTGCATACACATGGCTCTCCATGGCACATGGTTAGCCACCGCTGGGCTAGCCTATCCTACGTCATGCAAGTCAAGCTGATAAAAACAAAATAGACCAGTTGCGAGCATCCGGGTAGTGTAGCGGTCTATTCCGTTGCCTACCAACACGGAATCGTCGGGTCGAATCCCCGTGTTACCTCCGGCTTGGTCGGGCGTCACTACAGACACAATTGGCCGTGGCTGTGGATGGGAAGTCAGATGTGGGTATCTGTCCTGGTCGCTGCACTAGCGCCTCCTCTGGTCGGTCCGGGCGCCCCCAGATCGGCAGAGAGTGGGTGGAGCAGCAACCGGGACGGCTCAAAAAGAGCGGGGTAATTGGCCAGATACAATTGGGGGAGAAAAGGGGGGGAAAATAGACCAGTTGCATCACAGTTAGGGAACAGTCAACAAAAACGTCAAGTAAACAGGACTAGAGCCAGTCCTCACAAACACACAGATCAAGCGAGTAATTCCCTGATTCTTAACTTAAAGCAGAAGCGACCACAGGGCATCTTGTCAGCTAGCCAACTCCATGAAGAGAAGAGGTTCGAGTGGTGACGTAAACGTGGTGATATGAGTGCGCGCCCACGCACGGACGGCCACATCAGGGATAGACATTATCATTATGTTTATCATAGTGAAGACAAATGTTTGGAAATGGAAAGATAATGAGCAAATAAACACAACGTTGGCATATTTTTACTTTTATTATTCATTTCAGGAACCTTAATGTACAGAAAAATAAAAATCTATAACCTGTGACATAAAAATGGAGACGTTTCAGAGCTCCCCCTAAATCTCTCAAAGGAGGCTTTCAGGGGAGTTCATGTCCTTTTCAGGGGGGCCGAGCTCTCTCCCCCCCCCCCCCCGGTAATTCGAGCCCGAACACTTTGTCAAGCGCATCAATACATGACGCGGTGGGATCAGAATGTGTTGGTGTAAACTTACTTGTTTGTCAATAAAACTTGTACTTGTACTCGGACTTCAAGATGGGAAATCACCCCAAGTTCCCTCAGGCCGACTCGCTTGTTTGTCTCGTCTCTCTGCCCTCTCGGTGTCCCCACAAAGCGTTCTCCTGTTCGACTGTGTCCCTCCAGCAACGTTAACTGTCCAAACACCTCTAGACATCCTGTTTGTCTCCGGACCCCCTCGCCCTCAGCCTAAACAACTGGTTCCACATGAAGCGGATTGTGGGTTGGAGAGGATAAATTGCAACCATGTGTCTATGGCAAGTGTATACTGTATGTGTGTGTGTATGAGTGTGTGCATAAATGTGTGTATAACTGGGTAGCTACATGACAAAATCTCGAATAAAAAAATGTCTGCAAATGATGTGAAAATGCATTTAACATCCCACACATTTCAGACATCTACTGCATTGGACAGACAGCCCCGGGAACACCCAGCATGATCAGTCCGACCGGCACCATAATGGATCGCTGCTCTCAGACAAAAACTCACAAAGACATCCCACAACCCATGGTGACAAGAAAGCCACAGTTGGTTGATTAAAAAAAAAAAAAGAAAAAAAGACGGACAGACTGTCATGAGATGAAATAAGCACAACTAACAGCTGAAAATGAGACAGTTGAAAAATGTTGATGAGATTTTTTTTCTATGAGGAAAAAAAAAGGTCTCTCATCAGTGTGAGGGGGTCTGTCAGCAATTACAGAGAGACACATCTACTTATGTATGCACGCAGACACACACATGCACACACACAGAAGAAAGCTAGCTAAATAATGTCAATGACTAAGAGTGATGGAGCGTTGCCATTACATCTCCACAACATAATGTGACGTGAATATGCAGAGACAGAGAGAGATGTACTTATTAGATCAACTTTCACCAAGCCGTTCCTCTCCGAGGCACTTAAGGATAAGAATCTGACTCATAATCTGAATCCGAACCGGGGCAGAAAGGATTTACGCGGGATTTATATTTTATATCTCCTCTTGGCCTGCGTCAGTGAGTCCGGAGAGACTCGGTCACATCCTGACACGCAAGCCGACGTGATTTTTGCCTCTCACCAGAAAGCTCCGATATCGATCTACGGCGTATTGATCCGATGGTTAAAGGCTTTAGGAGGGTGGGAGGGACAAGTGTTTCCAACGCACACATTAACACACACCATCCGTAAGTAAATAATTCATAAATCAGCGGGACCGCTGCCATATGAGGGCCAGATGCACAACAATTGATCCACCTTTTTAGAGCAACAAGCAACAGGCTTCAGCCACCAAGAGCATTTGGACTCCAGGCCATACCATGTGTGCTGTGTGTGTGTGTGTGTGTGTGTGTGTGCATATGTTCTTTGTATGTGTTCTTCAAATCAACGTGAAGATAAAACAAACACAGAGAAGAGAAATGAACTCCGGGCTCCAGCACAGAAAATTCCAGATGATTTTATCTCAAGGAACATCTGGAGAACTAAAAATAACTCCGGCACACATACACACACACACACACACGCACACACACACACACAAGCACGCACGCACGCACGCGCGCGCACACACACACACACACACACACACACAAAGAGCCTTAACCCTCATCATCTTCATCACAGGAAGTAACGAGTTCACACACAGACAACCTTTCAACACTGCACTTCCTGATTGGCTGATGTGCTGTGAGTGTTCCCTATAGCAGAGCATCTAATGGGATCTCCTCCGCCAGAGGACACAAAAAAGAAAAACAGCCGGAAAGCCACAGCAAACAGCAAACGCAGAAAAGGATTTGCCTGTCATCGTGTCTACCTGGAAACATCGGGCCAAACGGGAAGGGACATGGCCTCTGAGAGAAAGCAGCAGGAGAGGAGGAAAGAGGTAATGCACATAAGAGGATAAGAGGATTCTGTCAGTTGGTATTTGTCTGTAACCTCGTCTCTGCGTTTCTCTCCGTAACAGCTGTCACCCTGAATTACAGACAAGCTTGGTTTGAATGAAATTCCTCCTTGTGTCATGTTCGCTTTACTTTTCACTGCGACTCTATTCGGGTTTTTTTTCTGTTTCTCTCCTCCCACTCACTCCTTTACCTCTCCTTCTTTCTCTCTGTTTCTGTTCTCTCCGATCTCTCTCCCTCTTGCAGCTTCTCTAGTCTCTCCTTTTTCTCTCGTTCTGTTTTCTACACCTTCCCTTTCTCCCTGCTCTCTCTTCCTGCTTCTCTATTACCTCTCCCCCACTTCCCCCTCTTTTTCCCCGAGTCTCCCTCTCTCCTTTATTTCTCTCTCGTAAACTACCTTTCCTTTCTCAAACTCCCTTTCTCTCACCGGTCTCTCAGTCCCCCCCCCCTCCTCTTTCTTTCATTTCATACCGTTGTATCCGTCTTGGTTGAGGTCTCCCAGGGGGGCTATGGCAGTGCCGAAGCGTCCAAAGGTGTGTGTTCCGGTGAGGGGGAGGGGCTCGGAGAAGGTGCGCGGGGCCAGCTGGAGGTACAGGTAGACCCTCCCCACCTCCCTGGGTTTACTCTCCATCTCCCTCTCCATGTAAAGAGGAGCTCCAACCAGCACATCATCAGTCCTGGGGATACACAACATATATGTGTCAGTGTGTGTGTGTGTGTGTGTGTGTGTGTGTGTGTGTGTAGATAGATAGATAGAGAGTTGGAGAGATAGATGGGCCTGCTAAGTAATAACAATAAATACATGATTAAAAACAGCAGCAGCCACTAGTATCTAATAAAAAAAGTCATCTGTTTAGAGATCACAGAGGACAGAATAAAAGATCTCTTAAAGATGTGTCGCGTTGCCGTGGGTACCCTACATCGCCTTCCTGAAGCTTTTCGAACTCATTAAACAGAGGATGTGAAGGGTCCTGAACTATTAACGTTGCTTCCCTCCTGGTTCGTGCGGCAGACAGCTCTACCAGCTGTCTCTGAGGGCTCCCTATAATCTTGCTGGCTGTCTTCACTATTTTTGTCAGCTTGCTTTTTGCTCCTAGCCCCTAAATTTCCGTACCAGCATGTGATATTGTATGAAATTACACTTTCCAGTGGTCTGGCGTAAACCATCCTCAGGGACTTCTTTACTCACATCAAAGCAACCTAATTTCATTAAAAGACACAATCTTGCATTGCCCTCTTAAAAATGTAGTCTGAGTGTTCATTAAAATGTTAAGCTATTGTCTAAAATAATTCCTAAATATTTAAAACTACCTACCGTCGCTACAGCTTGGCCCTCAATTGTGATTGGCTGACACGTTGGCTGCTCACCCCTATTGTTGACAACAAGCTCCTTTGTCATGTGTTTGTGTGTATGTGTGTGTGTGTGGGGGTGTACTCACCCGTCTCCATTTAGGTCAGTCACAGCCACTGAGTAGCCAAAATAGGAGGCCATCTGAGGGACAGACACAACATTACAGCCTTAATATTCCCACCCGTATCAGAGATTTACACTTCAAAACATGTCAACTTCCGGCTAGAGAAGATCCGTGTGGATTCTCAGTGTGAGTTTTGGAGGGACGCTACGGCTGAGAACACAAACAGTTCAAAATTGTAATCCAGGCATTGTTACTTGAAGACTTGGATGGTATAAAATAAAGTCCAGATTGGTCCAGCCAAAGACCTGTTCCCAGAGCCTAATTTGTCATGTGCTAGCTCCAAACTGTGCGTGTGCTTTTTACACACAGCTCAGTGAACTTCGTTTTTGGAAGCATTTGATGTATACTATAACAAGATGGCTAGTTATGAGGATGTTTAATTTCTACTCCAACAGTTTGTTACGATGTCTCCCAGTCAGTCGTTTTACTGTCTCCCACTTTAGTTTACCAGTTTAGTCAGTTATTTTCGGCAGTCATTGTCTTCCATAGTTTGAATCAGTCAACCTATTACCTCAGTCATTGTCTGTTGTCTTCCCAGTTTTTTTTTTTAGCCACCCCCCCTTTTTTTTTGTTGCCCCAGTGGTACTTGGCCAATTACCCCCCTTTCCCGAGCCGTCCCGGTCGCTGCTCCACCTCCTCTGCAGATCCAGGGAGGGTTGCAGACTACCACATGCCTCCTCCGATACATGTGGAGTCGCCAGCCGCTTCGTTTCACCTGACAGTGAGGCGTTTCACCAGGAGGATGTAACACGTGGGAGGATCATGCTATTCCCCCCCAGTTCCTCCTCCCCCCTGAACAGGCGCCCTGACCGACCAGAGGAGGCGCTAGTATAGCCACCAGGACAAATACCCACATCTGGCTTCCCACCTGCAGACACGGCCAATTGTGTCTGTAGGGACGCCTGACCAAGCCAGAGGTAACACGGGGATTCGAACCAGCGATCCCAGTGTTGGTATGCAACGGAATAGACCGCAACACTACCCGCATGCTCCTGTCTTTCCAGTTTTATTCTGAAGTTCACCTGTCTTGTTTTGTCAGTTCCTACCCCTGGTTTTGTACTCAGTCAACCCCCCGTGCATAACACACTGCTCCCCACTCCCTCATTAGCGCACATCCTCCCCTAGTTCCCCTTCTCTCCTGCCAGATCGTCTTGTGTATTCAGCCAAGCTAACTCTTGTTCTACCAGTCGACCCGTGTTTGAAGGCTACTGCCTGTTTCCTGGACCTTGTTTCTCTTGCCTGGCCCTCGTTAGGTCTGTTTGCCTGTTTGGACTGAAAACCCTGGCAACTAGAACTTGAGCTTTGAACCTGTTTTGTCTGGCTGCCTGCTCCTCATCTATCTGGTCACCTGTTCGGACTCATTTCCTGTGTACTGACCCCTGCCTGCCCTTGTCCATTAAACTGAGTGTTACTGTAACCTTCCTGTCTGTGGGTTCTTACCTGTCCGTTTCCCTGGGCAATGTAACACACTTCTGATGAAAGATTGTTCTAGCATGGAATGGTAGGTAAAGAGTTATTTATGGGTAAACTTTCCATCTTTACGCTTATCCCTTAACCTGATGCGTATGATGGTTTTGTTACACAGAACCATCTGAGAAGTTGTCCTTTTGGAAAAGGGCAGGCACTTTAAAAAAATACCTGGCAGGTGACTGGATGAACCATCTGTCTATCACGGGCTAACTTCAACCAATCAGATCAAATCAAACTCTGACCGAAGTCAGTCGGGAGAAGATTGAACAAATCTTTACCATGGAGAAAAGCCTTCAGTGCCGTTCTTTGCTCTTTCTTTCAATGATGAAAAACCCTCCAGTTCTGATATAACCGATGCTCTAGCAGCGTCTACGCTAACCTCTTTAGGAGCCTCCATTGTTCTAAATGAACAGTCACTCCTCGCTGTCGTCACACCTAAACCACGCCCTGAGCTGCCAGTGGTTCCTCATACGACACTGAATGGTCCAAACCACTGTGGTTCGGCCACAAGCGCATAACTTGAAGCCTGGTAAAATGGATTTGCGTGATATTGTGAATCCAGCTGCCTCGCAAGGTTACTTGTGTCTGGTACGCAGTAGATCCAGTACTTGTCATGCGGGTTTGTGAGCGTTACATGGTGGATCCTACCTGTTCTCCTGTGAAGTTCTGAATGAAGGTCATGTTGGTAGAGTTGATCATTGCCACCTGAAACAAACACACACAGTCACACACACACACACACACACACACACACACACACACACACACACACACACACACACAGCATAGCTCATAAAACATCAAATACAATCCCCATACCACTACAGAGGTTAGCATCCAGAACGGCCTGACAAACAGACACACGGGAAAAATGCAGAACAGCATTGTCGGAAACCGCATAAAGAGCGAGCTATTCAACTGAAAAACGTTTCTGTTCTCCCTGCCCGACTCTACCATTATTCTCTATCTGCCTTCACCACTTCTCTCCTCATCTTCCCCCCCCCCCCATTCTAATCCCAGTTGTGGGGGGAGATGGGGGTGGGGGGGGGTGCGAATTCCTTCATAAGACCTAAAATAACAACCACATGGAGACAGCCAGGGGCTACACACACACACATGCACGTGCATGCAGACAAACACACACAAGCACACGCAAACACTCAAGGATACATGTTTACCCACTTACAGATGTGTGAGAGAGACACACAAAATCAGAATGGACTTGCTGGTGCAGCCAGACAAGGATCTATAAACACAAAAACTGTACGTAATCTTAAATTAAGGTCCCGGTGCCCTCTGACTCTGGGAGATGTTGGACTGGTAGTCTTCCCACTGAGGTGAGCTCTAATCAGGGATGACAGCTAACTCAGTCCCAGGCCCTTACCCCGGGCCAACCTGCGTACCTAATAACCCGACACCTACTGTGAGCTACCGGCCCCACCTCGGACGAACACACACACACACACACACACACACACACACACACACACACACACACACACACACACACACACACATGCAAAACACACAAGCGCATCACCGTCTACATACACAGGAAGTCACACAAGCCAATGCCCTGGACATTAAGCTAATGCTATGTGAGCTGCGCGGTGCATTTTCGGAGTGCTGCAGGTTAGGGGGGTTAGGGGTCATGTGTGAGGGGAAGGGTTAGCAAGGTCACGGGGGGTCGCCTCCCTCCACATGCGGCGGAAACTGTGTGTTATTAGGGAGGACTGACACAGCCAAGCCCCGGGGACACATTCCCATAAGATAACACTCTAAAACGCAGATCCACACAACACCGGACAGACTCCGACACACACTCCGCTGTTTAACGCTCGACACACGCCAATGCACCCACACACAAATTATACCACAGAATATTATATTTATATTTGCGCTGGTACACAAATCCAGAAGGTGACGAAGTGGGCTGGATGTTGATGCTTGATGATGTCAAAATGGATTCATCATTTTGTATAAGTGTCCCATGTAGTATGTGTGACTCTACGTCTTTGTGTGTTTGTATGTCTGCTCGTGTGTGTGTGTGTTTGTGAATCCATACTCACGTATCCAAAGTTTTGTGCGCCCCTGGGAACCCCGGCTATCAGCTCTGAGGGTGAAAAGTGCAAAAGGGAAAAGGAAAGGCTAAAGTTAGTGGGACAGACAGACAGAATGACACAGAGACAGCGAGACGGGAACAAACAGCGGTTTACCCTCAGAAGGACCCAAACTCGACATCCCAGCCCAGCACATGACTGCTTCAGTCACACACGCTTATTAGATGATGAGCTGCTGTGTGAGAGAGACTTTGTGTGTTGTGTTTATAGCCACGTTTCCACTGCAGGAACTTTCCTCAGGAACTAGGGAATTTTTGAGGACCTCGGTGTGTTTCCCCCGCAGGGAGCAGGGTCTAAACTAAGGTGCGGGGGCGTTATTTTACCTCTCAAAGGTCCCTGCTTGTGAGGTAGTACTTTCCAAAAGTACAGGAACTTTGCGGGTGGAGCTTGCAGCACAGAACACCCCCCCCTTTTTTTTCCTCCCCAATTGTACCTGTCCAATTACCCCACTCTACCGAGCCGTCCCGGTCGCTGCTCCACCCCCTCTGCCGATCCGGGGAGGGCTGACAGTGAGGAGTTTCACCGGGGGGACGTAGTGCGTGGGAGGATCATGCTATTCCCCCCAATTCCCCCTCCCCCCTGAACAGGCGCCCCGACTGACCAGAGGAGGCGCTAGTGCGGCAACCAGGACACATACTCACATCCGGCTTCCCACCTGCAGACACGGCCAATTGTGTCTGTAGGGACGCCCGACCAAGCCGGAGGCAAGTGCAGAACATTTCTGATTGGTCGAGTACTCACATTATTTTATTTCAACCGCCATTTTTTGAAATCTGCAGCCATGAGCCACTTCCTTTTTTCGTTCCTTGTGCTTGGACACCTCAAAATGGAGTTACAGACGCTACTACTGCTCGTCTCTTTTGCAGCGTTGACTCAATGACCCCATTTGCAAAGCAGCAAATCACGAGCAACAGCGGCACGACTTGAATCTCCTCCTTGCTTACTGTTGTTGCAGTGTCACACAAATAATGACGCCTGTCCGTCACTTTATATGCCATCATCATTGTTACATCGTCGTGTGCAAAAATGATGTGTAAATAAGCCGTCGCATTTTCAGACATTAGCGGAACAATATGCCTCATCTTTGCAGGTCTTAGACCACGGCGGAAACGCAGGCAATTGGCTGAAGGAACCTTTTAGTTCCTTGAAAAGTAGGACTACAAGTAGGACTACAAGTGGGACTAAACATAGGACTACAAGTGGGACTAAAAGTAGGACTAAAAGTGGGACTAAAAGTAGGACTACAAGTGGGACCAAAACTTCCGGGTCCTTTGGATGGAAATGTGACTTATGTGTCTCTGTGCCTACGTGAATAAGAGTGTGTTTGTCTGCATGTTTACATGTGTGTTAATGTGAGGTTATGACTGCATATGTTTTTGTATCAGTTTTTATGACTGTGTTTGTGTGTGTGTGTGTGTGTGTGTGTGTGTGTTTCCACAAGCGGGGAGTGTGTTCAGTTGAGCTAGAGCGTGTGTATGTTTGTGTATGTGAGAGTGCATCTGCATGTCTGTGCCTTTGCATATATGCATGATAGCGTGTTTATGCACGTGAAAATGTATGACACAATGTGTGTGTGTGTCAGTACTGATTGATGTATGTTGTGCTGTAGACATGTGGGGATGATCTAAAGGACCCACCCAGAGAGAGAAGAAACCATCCCCCCCCCCCCACACACACAATTTTCCACCCCTTACCAATAGACTAGACCACGAGGCTGTAAAGCCAGTGCTTCCCAGTTTATATCCTCTTCCCAATCCCAGTTACAACCAATTTCCAGCTTCAAGAGGGTTCAGAGAACAAGACCACAACAAGCTCAGTACCACAGCACAACACAACAACAGCCATGTGCAACCTCTTAGGCTCTCACTCCACCAATCTCCGACACACATGATGTGCTGGTGGGTGTTGTTTGATTCCATCAAACACCCTCCAGTCCATCGGGGGGGGGGGGGGGGGACTGAACACCAACCGGGCATAAATAAAAGCCATTCAAATCCAATATATGTAGATGCTACAAAAGGGTAATCGGAACTTGTTATAAAATTCAACAGGATGGGGGACTAGAGCCTCTCCCCAGCAGGCACTAGACACAAGGACAGAGGATCCTCTCAACGGCTTGCCCGTCCAACACAGAACACATTCTCACCTTTGAAAATTTTCATCTCCATTTTGACTAAGCTGCTTGTACCCCCCCCCCCCCCCCCACACACACACACACATACAGGGGAAACCCACTGAAACAAGGGCAGACTAACCAAACTCCACAAAGACGAGCTGGGATTGAACTGAGGCTCTGGCAATGGTTTGAGGGAATGGAGGAAAACCATCGTGCCACCCCATACCACTGACGGTGCTTGCCAAATTCCCATTAGCGGTTACTGGTTACATGGTGTTTTATGTGAGTGACAACCACCGGGGCTGAAAGTTGAAGCTAACACTGTGGTCACACCGAGTACATTGATTTCATAAGCGTGACGCAACATAGCGACTTCTCAATACCGGCCTTGGTTGAATAGATAAAAGTAGGATAGCTTCACTTTATACAGCTTAAAGCAGCAGTAGACAACTTTTGGCTTTAACTTATCATTATGAAGTAAGTGATGATTGCACGGTGTAATGGCTATAGAATAATGACACCACTGGTTTCCTATAAGCCTCGCTTTCACGATGCAATTCTGTCTGCCACTGGCTACGAGCTCGCGGGAAAATTAAGGCTCGATTTATGGCACAAAGGAAGTGCATTAACCATTGTGCGTTCCACAGGTGGATTGCCGCTGCACCCGTGGATGGATCTGCTTCGTGCACGAGTAGATCCGTTTCCTCGGCAGAAAGCCATTCTTTTCTACAACTTGCCGAATCCGCCATTTAAATAGCAATACGCCAAGGTGCAAATGCACCTGGCTTTTAAAGGGAATGGGAGATGACACTCTGATTGGTTTAATTCATGTTACACCCAGAACACACCAATGATTAATTAAGTGACTAAGTACAACCAGTTTGCACTTTGGGCCTTACTTTGGGCCCAGATTATGCACTGTTTAACATGCAAAAGTGGATTTGGACACTAGCCCAAGGCTACAGATTATTTAAATGTGTTGAATAGGTTAGCATTATGATGATAGGACAAACTGATTCTGTCTCACTCTTGTGCTTAAACTTATGAATCAATTTTATTATTTAACGATGAATATCAACATCTCACAACTATCTCTTAACAAGCCGTACATTTTTTTTTCTTTACTTTTCATTCATTCATCATCAGTCGCTTCTCCGGGGTTGGGTCGTGGTGGCAGCAAGCTAAGTAGGGCACTCCAGACGTCCCTCTCCTCAGCAACGCCCTCCTGCTCCTCCCTGGGGCACCCCAAGGTGTTCCCAGGCCAGATTGGACATGTAGTCCCTCGAGCAAGTTCTGGGTCTACCCTGGGGTCTCCTCCCAGTTGGACATACCCAGAAAATCTCCAAAGGAAGGCGCCCAGGAGGCATCCTAATCAGATGCCCAAACCACCTCAACTGACTCCTTTCAGGAGCAGTGGTTCTACTCTGAGCTCCCTCCGGATGTCCGAGCTCCTCACCCTATCTCTACCGCTGAGCCCAGACACCCTATGCAGGAAACTCATTTCAGCCACTTGTATGTGCGATCTGTAATGGCAAATTTTAGACTTGCAGTTTTGCTGAACTTCTGCTATTACAGACCATCTGTTTGTCCTGTTGAATTTCTGCTATTAGAAACCACTTTGGGCCATGACCTATATCCAACGCAAACGAAGAACTGATCTGGACTGGCTCTCTACCTAAGGTGTAACCAGAAAATATTCCGTTTCCCTTTCTCCCCTTCCTGTTTTCTGTGTATAAACATGGCTGCGAGACTATCCCTCTTGGAGCTTCTCTGAAAAACGGCATGGCACTCTGTTACGACGTTGCTCCTTCTTGCAAGAATTAAATTCAGAAAGACGACTCTGCCTCACTTGTCTGTTATTTCAATTCTCACCAGAGACCTTACAAAGACAAAATTTCTTTTTTCCCCCATAACAGATCTCACCCTTTCGGTCACTACCCAAAGCTCATGACCATAGGTGAGGGTTGGAACGAAGATTGACTGGTAAATTGAGAGCTTTGCCTTCTGTTTAGCTCCCTCTTCACCACAATGGTCCGGTACAACGTCTGCATTACTGCTGATGCCGCACCAATCTGCCTGTCAATCCCCCGCTCCATCCTACCCTCACTCATGAACAAGACCCCGAGATACTTGAGCTCCCTTCACTTGAGGCAACAACTCATCCCCAACCCGGAGGGAGCAATCCACCATCTTCCGGTAGAGAACAGTGGCCTCTGACTTGGAGGTGCTGACTCTCATCCCGACCACTTCACACTCAGCTGCAAACTGCCCCAGTGCATGCCGGAGGTCGTGTTTTGATGAAACCCCCCCCCCCAAAAAAAAAAAAAAAACAACCCCCACATCATCTGCGAAGAGCAGAGATGCAACTCTGAGTTATGTGCTTACGCACATAAACTGGAGAAATGAGAAACTGTGATGCCGATGGCAGAAGGAGGAAACGTGAGAAACGGTGTGAAACAAATCAAAATCTTACCTCTCACATGTCATGTATGAAGAGTTTATTCACAAAAACGGATGAAAGCCATTCTTACAACGAATAAACATAGCTGTTTGACTGATACTCCCTGGAGCGCACACAATAACCATGATTTAGGATGATAAATACAAACGGAGATATCTGTTTTTGCCAAAGAACCCCTCAAATATGTTCTGTAATTATCACAGTACTTGCATGTTATGAAATGTATTCTCATAAATAATAAGGTGAACAGTAGGACAAATTACATCTACACTGACGCTGTTTTCAATGCCTCAGTCGGGCAGATACGAGTGCAGTTTCATATATTGTATTTCATTTTATAATGTTTATGTTTCATCTGTGTTTTAAATGTGTTTTGTTTTTATTGTACAGCACTTTGCGACTGTTTTGAAAGGTGCTATAGAAATAAAGTTCATTATTATCACATGTTAGAACACTTCTTTTTTTATTTCGGAGGTGGTCCTACTCTCTGAGGCGGCAGCGTCCGCCACATGCTGCCATACTGTGTCCACTAAACATCCTTTTTCTCGTCTCAACTTCCCCAACAAGAACTTCAATTTCACATTGTGTGAAATGTCTTTTTTTAGCCTTTCTGTCGGCGTTTGCATGATCGTCTTCCTGCAGTCAGTATGAATGAATATTAATTAGGTGGATTTCACTATCTATAGGAGACTACCTATAAAAGACTACAGGTGTTATAAGGGTGGGACATGACACTCACACAGGTGTGCCACATTTAGAGTTTAATGTGTTATAAAGGGAAATCAGTGTAGGATGTGCATGTGCACTGTGTTATAAATCAGAATATTGTATTTCGTCCATATGCAACCTTTTGGCATGAATCCTGTGCACAGTTTTATAAATGAGGCCCCTGGTCTAGTCTGAAAGACACAGTCTGCCCCTAATCACTTCTAATCAGTCAGCATGGAAGGGGAGGAAATCCCGTTATCAGCAGTTCCTGAAGTCCTGTCCCTCGAGGGGTTGCGACCCAGACTTACTAAGACCGTTCTCATAACTGGATCTAAGGCGGGACCCAGACACTGACTCTGTCCCTCAGCCTTCCCCTATCTGACTCTATCAGAAGCCTGACAGCACTCCTGCCAGCCGAGACCCCAACCTGAACCAGCAGACACACAGACAAGAGAGCCTGTCTCTTGTCTGTGTCTGATCTGAGACCTAACATGACATCAGGTAGGCCTGTAGGACCTTATTTGTACACGCACGTGCACACACACACACACACACACACACACACACACACACATACACACACTATTACTGATCCCTATCCTAGACACACACACTAGGGGCAGTGGGCCGTCGCGTGCAGCACCCAGGGACGAACTCCAGGTCTTTTGCCATGCCTCGGTCAAGGGCCCTGACAGGAGTATTAACCCTGTCTTTGATGGTGGGAAGAAACCGGAGCATTGGACAGAAACCCACGCAGACACGGGGAGAACATGCAACTCCACAGAGAATGGACCTGGGACGTCCTGGGGTTTGAACCCAGCACCTTCATACTGTGAGGTATCAGTGCACTGGGCCACCATGCCACCCCATAGGGTTAAACACTCCATTTGCAGCCATATTACAGAGCAGTTATCTGTGTCTCTGAAACAACGCTGAAATTGTGCAGAAAACTGCCCACCAGCAATGTCCCTGGCAGGCAGTGATAAACTATAAACTACAACCCTTACTTCCTGGTTAGTTGCTACCTCCGAAATAGACTTCATTGTATAAGGAAATTAATTCATAGCTTTCTTGCATTAATACCAGTGAGAGGAATCATTTTCACTAGTGTAAGTTAAACTTTAACATCTATTGCTTCAGTTCTTACGTGTAAAATTTCTATTCTATTCGACCCGTAGCAACTTTCTCCCTTTTGGCTTTGTGACATCGATAACTGTTGTTTATTCTCTTAATCTCTCTCTCTCTCTGCCATTCTGATTCTCTCTTCTTCTAAATTCTGCTCTAACGTCTATTTGTCCAACTGATCACGCTCCTTTTGTTTCACTACCCTTGGTCCGACCTGATGTATGAAATGTGCAATATGAATGAAGTTTGATGGACTGGGACTGGTCATTCATCCTCGTTGACCAGCTAACATGAGGTGGCGATAGATAAGTCTGACGCGGGGGGCGGGACCGGCCAGGCGATGCTGCTGCTTTGTGTTGCATGATTAGTGAAGTGTATTCCAGCTGTTGGATGTGGTTTGCTAGGTAACAAATTGTTGGTTTTCTCACCTTGTTCTGAGTCTCCTGTAAACTCGCCCACTGCCACAGAATAACCTGGAGAGGAATCAACCACACAACACTACATATGGGGGAAATTAACAATGGTTGTAATGTTTTTTGTATTTTTGTTGCCGTTTTAGTATTGTATGTGATAGGTCAATCTGTGTGTAAGTTTAATAGTGTGTGTGTGTGTGTGTGTGTGTGTGTGTGTGGTTTGTGTGTGTGTGTGCGTGCACACGTTACCCAGGTAGCTGTCATCGTGTGTGTCCTCTGCAGCCCTGGTTTGTTTCTCCCCAGGGATTTTTCTCAGCACCGCCTTCAGAGAGTAACCGTTCAATATCTCAGCTACTCCTGCTGTCATTACCTGACCTACACACACACATACACACATACACACACACACACACACCGATAAAGAAAAACAAACAGCCAGGGTGAGAGAGAGTCGCATCTGTCGATGGACAGCGAGTGCAATCCTGACTGCATACTTAAAGCCAGGACGAACAGCAGAGCAGCCTGCACTACACTGTCCTCCACTATGGAGGCCTATTGGAAGACTCCATCGTCCCTGTTCTGCTCCCACTGCTGCACCAAACAGCCACTGTGCGAACAGCATCTACAAAAGATCTTCCCAGAGGAAAGCTAAAACCTGCCATTAGCAGGAAACATGGTGCACCGCTTCTGGGAAAATAAATAAATAAATACATACATACATAAAATGGAAAAATTTGCATGCTTTCCTGAGTGAGGCACACACACAAACACACATCCCGCTGTTGAACAAGAGGGTCAAACACACAGGCGACTTTATCTATGGCCGCCCTTAACCTGCCATCAATCCTTCTTAATGCGTGCGTGCATGTGTTTACAGACAGGGAGAGAAATCTGCCCTTGTAACCTCTTCCTCCCAACTACTCTTCAATTCTCTCTCGCTCTCGCTCTCTCTCTCTCTCTCTCTCTCATCACTCACTCTGTTTTCATTTCAGGTTATCGTATCTCTAGAGTCATCTCATTACAACAGGTCTATCTGATTTATGATGCACCGTGTTTAAACAAAAAAGAAATCTCGTTCCCGACACACGAGCCGTGGCTGCAGGGTCTCCCTCGAACCCACTGATGCTGAGTTTATGCATATGAAAGGTTTCCTATAATGAGTCAGTCCAAAGGCTGAGGCTAACAGCTGTATATTAGAGGCCATAAAGTGTGGGCTGAGTGCTTTTATAAACACTGAGGAAGTGTTTTAACCGGAGGCAGCCAGCCTTACCAGGATGAGGGGTGGGGGGGTGGGAGAGAGTGAGCGAAAGGGAGAGAGAGAGAAAGAGTGAGCGAGACAGAGACAGAGGGAGCTAGAGACAGAGAGGGAAAGCGGGAGAGAGAGTGAGTGAGCAAGCGAGAGAGAGCAAGAGAGAGAGAGAGCGAGCGAGCAAGAGAGAGACAGCAATCCATCCATCTTAATGTCAGTTTAATGTTTTGCAGTATGCCCATACATTCATTATGAAACCATACACAACAATAAGCAGCGATACCCCAAAAATCAACACTGTATTTGGAAGTTGTGAAATACCCATCACTGAGCTATTTTCTCATTTATCACTCTCTCTCTCTCTCTCACTCTCTTTTTCATACCATCTTACATCTTCCCACCTGTCTTTCTTTCCCGCTTTCTGACCTCTACCAAATTGACATGAGCTCTTGCGATCCGTTTTAAACAAATGAGGTGCCGCGGGGGGCGACAGAATAGAGGTTAAAATGAGGGCGAGGGCAAGAGAGAATGACTGTGCACCCAATTAACTCCCTCTCTCTCTCTCACTCTCTCTCTTACAAACAGCTGCAGTACTAGGTTACCTTCAAATGAGAACAAGCAAGGAGGGAGAGGGGAGGATACGGTGAGGCACAATTCAACTCCACATGCACGCAGACACACACACACACACACACACACACACACACACACACACACACACAAACCCAGAGATGGGGGAGTAGGTCTTCCTTTCAACAGCTCTGACAAAGTCTAGCTGTGTCCACACGTATGGAGGCACCTCATCCCTCTGATATCCTGCAGGCTCGCCGACCTCAGCACCACTTCCTCCTCCGCTGCTTAATCAAACTGCAAACACGTTTTTCTTTTCTTTCTGACTGCATCTCCCCTCATTCTTTCTTTCCGTTGCTCTGCATCTCATGTTTTCCCCTCTAATGTCCCCCTCTGTGCTTTTCTGTCTTCCTCTAATCTGCCACATGTTATTGTCATCTCCATGACAGTCCTACATCCCTCCGTCCTCCCTCTGCTCTCCTTCTCCGCCCATCTTTTATTCTCTCTGCCTTACCTCATGAACCCCTTTTCTGCCCTTATACAGGCCTCTCTCTCTGTCTCTGTCTCTCTCTGTCGTTCTCTATCTGTCTCTCTCCCTCTGTCTCTCTCTGTCTCTTACTCCCCCTGTCTCTCTGTGTGTGTCTCGCTCTCTCTTGCTCTCTCTCTCTCTCTCTCTCTCTCTCTCTCTCTCTCTCTCTCTCTCTCTCTCTCTCTCTCTCTCTCTCTCTCTCTCTCTCTCTCTCTCTCTCTCTCTCTCTCTCTCTCTCTCTCTCTCTCTCTCTCTTTCTCTTCCACCTCAAAGCTCTTTCCCTCATCGCAGCCTTATCGTGGGGCGGGGGTGTGTTTCCTCCACACTCCATTACCTTCCCATCAGGTCACTACAACGCCCTATCGCCCACTTCCTGTTACACTGTTACAGTAAAGGCAGACAGTCACAGACAGACAGATGGAAACAGACCAACAAAGTCAGCCAGACAGACTGAACATCTCGCAGATATATCAAAGAGGAATTGTGGAACTGTGTGTGTGTGACTCACACATGCATGTCTTGATGCGGGTGGATGTGCTTACTGCTAAATTCATCTCCATTCCCCGTGCATTGTCTCATTTGAAGATCTTTCCATCGAGAAAAATGTCACAAGAGTGACCAAACAGACCCCTCTCTATCTCTCTCTCACACACACACACACACACACACTCACACACACACACACCAGTCCGACATACCTTGCCAGTAAAAGCTTCCAGGTCCTCCTACCACCAGCCTTCCTGCCTGGTAGATATAAGAATGGTTCGGGGTTAGTCATGAGACATAAGACATTAATCTTCTTATATGTCTTTGTGTGTGTTTGTGCCTGTATGTGTGACAGGGCAAGGGGGCATAACAGACATGCACATGCAGCTGATTTCTGCTGTCTTTTACGCAGACATCCTGTTAAGAATGACAGCTTCCTGTACAGGAGGGTAAAGACGGACCATGAGACACAGGTCAAAGTTCACCTTGACTACGCAGTCAAGAATGTGTCTGTATGTGTGCGTGCTTTTTGGGGTCTCTGTATTGTGTTTGGAGGGAGAGCGGGTCACACAAGGGGGCTGAAAGCGGAGGCAGCAGCGATGACAAACGTACCCTTATCTTTCATGGTATATAAATCTCTAGACAGGATCCCAGTGTTTAAAGAAAGAGCCTCACACTACGCATGTGACTGTACACGGGGGTGGGGTGGGGTGGGAGACGGACGCCATTTGTTTTTTTCGTGGGAACGTCGAGAGGATGATGTGCGGTTGTGGCGTAATGGCGGTTACCTTGGTGAAATCCACACTGAAGCCGGCCTGGCAGAAGCCCTGTCCCTCGGGGTCCGGGTCATCTGATACACACACAGAGTTAATAACACTGGAAAAAGTCATGCAAGCAACATCAAATCCATTGCATTGCAGGATGCCTTAAGGAGCAAAGCCCCGACTCCGACATTGAACCGGCGTCATAAAGGTCACACATCCAGAAAAATATTGCAGAAAACTTCTGGAGAACGTTTAGAAAAACTGCAGCGAGCATCATCAGCACGGTCAGATGAATCATGAACGGCTCCCTTTTCCACCAGCAGGGCAGACTGCTCGACTGCACGAAGGCAAGAATGATTTAAAGCGTGTTTAGCACATAAAAGAAAATCTTAAGTGTGTTTGTTTAAAAGAGGCCGTTCATGCGTTTTTGTGCGTGCGTGTTTGTGTGTGTGTGTGTGTGTGTGTGTGTGTGAGTGTGTAATTCTGTACACATAATTTCTGTTTCGGAGGCACCCCTGGGGTGAAGCTAAATGACTCGTAACTGCGCACTCTCATGCACGTACACACACACACACACACACACACACACACACACACACACACACACACACACATAAGCGCACACACACGTACACACACAGTGCTGTGTCTACACTATAGTATTCAGTCTCAGTGGTTATAAATTTACATTAGGAACATAAAGTACAAGTTACCGGAGAAGGAAAACCCCCTCAAAGAAATACTTCCTCCGCTTTTAAGCCCTGTTTGAGAACGCGCAAACACACACACACACACACACACAGACTCACTCACTTACACACTTACATACTGTAAACATTTCTAGCAATTTGTGCTGAAGACCATTTCCCCCATGAGACCAGTTGACTTCACCACGCAGTGTTTCTGCAGGGCTGATTAGTCAGCGTGGACATAAACAACATAAAGACCTCTTTAAATAACTTTAACATAATTAGTTGAGGGGGTGTAGGTCTTTTGTATGCTCCGAATCTGCTTGCATGTGTGGCATGAGACAATGTGTGTGTGTGTGCGTGTGTGTGTGCGCATGTGTACTCAAGTGTCCATGTCTGCGTGCGTGCACACACATGTGAGGCGTGCCTCCCATGTGCGTGTGCGTGTGAGGGATGTTTATTAGGAGTGGATGATGGCGTGTGCGATAAGGGGGGGCGTTTGAACCCCCTGTTTACGATGTGCCACCTGATAGGCTCCATATCAGACCCTGTTCATAGGGGCTCATATCACTGTACAGGGGGGTTGGGAGGGGAGGGGGGGGGGTCACGGGAGGAGGAGTGGGTGGGAGAGAAGAAAAGGGTCTGGCTGGTGATCGGTGGAAAGGCGAAGGATGGGAGGAACAGAGAAGATTGATAAGGCAGGGGAGATAAATCCAATAATACCGACGGTTAAAGGACAGAGATGGGGAGACACAAAAAGAAGGAAGATGGAGAGGAAGAGATAACGAAAGAGACAAACTGAGACGGGAAGACACCAAGATGGACAAGACCTGGACCGATTTCCGTTGTGGTCCTCGCTCTCTTTCTTATACAGTCGTTGCTCTAAATCTATTTTTACTCGAGTTGGCAACCCATGTTAAATGTCTTAAACCCCTTAGATTGATGTGAAATGACAAAGAGAGAGAGAGAGAGGGAGAGAGAGTAAAATGGAAGGAAGCTGCTTTCTAATATACATCCTGTACCATTGTCTGAATGCAGCGGCGGTGGTTTCCCCCCCATTCACACATACAGCTTCAGTTAGCTAGATTTACAGGTAGCGTTTATTCACACATGACATGACAGTCTGGTTCCCTGCTCGTGTAGGATATCTTTATGTCGTAAACTTCAGGATCTCTTATGATTCTTTTATTCATCAACTCATTTATTTATTCACGTATTATTGCAGCATCCTTGAGTTTTCCTTATAACTGTTCCTCCCCCACAGCTGACTCTTGAGTATTGTACGATCCTCTCTTATTTCTAGGTCGGCCATTTCCCAGACACTTTTGAATATGCTGTTACTATTACTGGTTTAAACATAAATCGCATCCTTCATCTGCCGGGTACAGGTTGTGCATGTGTCTTTATGCGTGCTCAATAATCCAGGTAAGGAAATCCCAGAAAGCTGAATCAGTTCATCTGGACACGTTTATTGAGAGAAATATTTCATCACTTATCTAAGTGACATCCCGTGTCCCAAGGACCGATGCCAGAAGTCGGCATGCCCCGGTCCCCGCCTTTGCTTGCCACCAGGCCTGGCATTGCATCCTAACCCAATGCTCATCCCCGCTTGTGGTGGCTCCATGGGGTGGTGGCTCCATGTTGTTTTTTTGGGCCCAACCAAGCCCCATGGACCAAGGCCCAGCCACCAGATGCTCGCCGGCGAGCTCCCTTCCCAAGGTCTGGCTCCAGGAGGGGGCCCGGGGTTCCCTTTTCCAGGCGAGGTGTGGTAGCTCTGCTGGTGTACTTTCATTGGGTTTCTTGGGAATCACTCTTAGTCTGGCCCCTCCCCTGGAACCAATTTACCTTGGGAGACCCTACCAGAATCTATTGTCCCCCCGACAACACAGCTACCAGGATCACTGGGGCACCCAAACCCCTCTACCACATTAAGATGGGGATTCTCGAAGGGGTAAGTAAGATGTCTAAGTGACACCTTCAGTCTCAACTGACTGCAGGTATCCCCACCCTTATAAACAATACTGTGGCATAACGACCGAAACCAACGATCGGCTTCATATGCCTACTTACTTACTACTTCATATACCTACTTATTTACTACTTCATATGACCTACTTGCTGCACACCCGAGACATCAGCAGACAACGGACGGCGCCCTCGATGGCAGACAGAGAGACGGACGCCAGACACATGCCGACGACGTGGACAAGTGGGTGAAGAATCTATCCGACAGACAACTCACCCAGGCGGAGAAAGACATCCTTGCTAAGGGGCTGAAGTCTGCAGTCACGCCGAGGGAAACCCTGATAGTCGAACTGATGACAGCCACAGAATCAGCGATCTGTAAAAACAGCACTGCGGAGCAACTGAGGAAGTTTCAGCCTGCCTCAGCAATGTGAAGCCGCCGCCATCCAATACGAGCAGAGATGAGAGGAATGCTCTCACGACTCCCAGTAAGGACAATAACATCATCATCCGTCCAGCAGACAAAGGCAGATGCACTGTTGTATTAAACCAGACAGAGTATCATGAGAAAGTTATGATGCCACTTAGCGATATAAATACTACAAGCCCCTGAAACGAGATCCAGGCAGTGGTTACAAGAAAAAGGTGATATAATGTCTGAAGCTGTTAGAACAGGACAATGCTATTGACAGAATTTTGTACCATAGATTATACCCAAGGGAAGCTACACCTAGTTTGTATGGGTTACCTAAGACACATAAACAGGATGTGCCATTATGGCCTATTGTTTGCATAATTAACTCAGTGACCTATAAAATCACTAAGTTTCTATTCTTAACCCGTTGGTAGGCAGTAATGAACATCACATTCAGAACACTATGGATTTTGTGGATAAGGTGAGGGACATCATTATGGAGGAGGATGAAACAATGGTCTCTTGTGATGTTATGTCTCTCTTTACGTGCGTTCCTGTTGATGAAGCAGTGGAGGTGGTCCATATGAAATTAAAAAACAACCCCACCCTTAGCAATAGGACCACCCTTAACACTGACCAAGTGTGTCTGCTCCAGAAGCTGTGTCTTCAGTCCATGTACTTCACATACAGGGGGCAGTACTATAGGCAGAGGCATGGGTGTGCTATGGGTTCCCCAGTTTCACCTACAGTGGCCAACTTGTATATGGAGGAAGTGGAAAAGAGGACTCTGATGTCCTATCCAGGGACACCACCTAGCCATTGGTTCAGATTTGTGGACGACACCTGGATTAAAATTAAATCTCAGGACGTACCACGTTTCACCGGCCACATTAACTCTGTGGACAACCACATCAAGTTCACCAGGGGAGATGTGAAAAATGAGAGGTTAGCCTTCTTAGACTGAGAAATTGCAATTGGTGATGGGGGACATTTGATTGTTGATGTTTACCGTAAACCAACACATACTGATCAGTACTTAAGGTTTGACTCTCATCATCTACTGGAGCACAAACTAGGAGTCATCAGGACGCTGTACCACCGAGCTGACAACGTCCCCACCGACACAGCAGGCAGGGAAGAAGAGAAATCCCACATTAAACGGGCCCTGGTTAAGTGTGGTTATCCTAGCTGGGTGCTTGTCAAAGCCAGGAAGACGGCCAAACAGTGCATTAGCCAATCGAAGACTGGAGAAGGACAACAACTGTCTAAGCATAAAGCAGTGGTGATGCCGTATGTGGCGGGAGTGTTGGAACAGTTGAGACGTATATTTTCTAAACATCCGCATCTCAGTTGTTTCAAAACTTCAAAACATGTTGTGCCAAAAACTGGTCCACCCCAAGGATCGGGTCCCCTGGCACCAACAAGAGCAATATAGTGTACGCTGTTAAGTGCCAGGAGGATTGCTGTAACTTGTACATTGGGGAAACTAAACAGACGCTGGCCAAGAGGATGGCACAACACAGGAGAGCTAACACGTCAGGCCAGGACTCCGCAGTCTACACCCATCTACAGGCCAGGGGCCATGCTTTCAAATATGAGGATGTGCACATCCTTGATAGGGAGGGACGCTGGCTTGAACGGAGAGTCAAAGAGGCCATCTACTATGTGAAGAGGGAATGACCATCCTTAAACTGAGGGGGGCTAAGAGTACATCTGTCGCCATCTTACAACGGTGTGACTGCAACCATTCCCCAATCCTCTGTGAATAGTACACATGGCCATTGAAATTCTAGTTAACGCTCGAAGCAATTTGCATACGAAACTGATGGTTGTTTTCGGCCGTTATGCCACTGTACTGTTTAGAAGGGTGGGGCACACCTGCAGTCAGTTGAGACCGAGGAGGTCACTTACATGAGCGACAAAACAGCTCTCTCAACAAACGTGTCCAGGTGAACTGATTCAGCTTTCTGCGAAGTCGCGGGTGTGATTTGGTTCACTCAGCACTGTGAAAGTACTGTAGCGAATTCGGGGGGACAACGCAACCACAGGAACTGCCGCGGCCGGGACGCGAACCCGTATCGCCCGCATGACAGGGGGCATCGCTAACCGCTCGACCAAAGGGTCAGACCCGCCAGCCAGCGGTCAGCGTGTCTGCTTATCCATGCACGTTACAGTACTTTAGTAAGACGGCTTTTGTTCACATCGATCGTCGTGATACTTTCTTTATACCACGGCCATAGAGAACAGCGGTCTCCGACTAGCCGGCTGGGTGTGCGTGAAAGCCGTATAACGACACACGCAAATCAGCTCAAATTTGACCGCGTTCCTCGAGTCGTGCGCCGTAACCATAGCAACAGGCTAACCCGGCAGCAAGCGCGGCGGACCTTCGGGGTTAGCTTAGCAGCGACCTTTTGCGTCATAACCTTTTAATTCTCGGTCAACAAAATAAATAAATTAAATAAACGAGTGACCGCTTTTTATTCCAATTCTTCGGTAAAGCACCGTGGCATAAACAGAACAAGCCACTCCAAAGTGTACGTTAAAGGACTTTAACGCACCCCCGTGAAGGCAACCGCCCTCCATTTTGCGTCGGGCGGGGGTCTCCCTCGCTCGCGTCGCCTCCGCGTCTTGCCGTTATTTCGTCGCGTAGTTTCGCCTTAAATAAACGCCTCTCCGGTACCGACGCGGGTTTTTTTAACGGATTTTCGAGCCCGGTTCCGCGTTCTCACATGAGCCGGGGGGGGGGTTCGGTGGGGTTTAGATAAGGACAGGAGAGACAGAGAAGAATGTAGAAAGTCAGTATAAAAAGAGGCCGGTATAAACGGGGGAGGGGGGAGACAGAAATATGCGGGTTGACTCACTGGTCCGGCAGGGAGAATATTCTGCGTAGGCGCTGAAGTTCTGGACGGCGACGTAACAGGTCCCCACCGGGTCCTTCTCCCCGCTCAGCTTCACCGTCCGCCAGTGGTACAGCGGCGCGCACATGCCTGCGGGGAACACGAGAAGCCCGGTTCACTGAATGCTTCGTGTCACGCTGACCCGGAGGACATTCCACAGCAGAGGAGAAGCGAATATAACTGATTTAACACAAGGTGAAAAGGGACTGAGATGGGATTAAACGCCAAGGATAACAACTCTTTTCAATTTCAACATTTTAAACCCCTTGTTTAAACTGGTTGTAACCGGTTATTTTCTTGCCCGGTGCAGGATTCGATACGGAGTGTTCTGCACACAAGGCGATATCACTAACCGCTCGCTCGACTAAAGGGTCAGACCCCTAGTCCAGTGTTCTCAACCGGGGTCCGCGGACCCCTAGTGGTCCGTGGTGTAATTGCAAGGGGTCCGTGAAAATAAAATATCTTTAAAAAAAAGATCCTATGACATTAATAGAAATAGGCTTATTTTACTCAAATGTGACTGAGACCTTCATCTACCTAAACTATAAAGGGTAACAGGACTTTTTTTCTCTAGTTACATCTGTTTCACAAGTGTAATTTATTGTATTTTAATAGGAGATCTCGCTCCCGTTTGCATTGTTAAAAGTTACTGCATAAAAAATTCTGTTGTTACATATATCTGAAAGTTACTGAATACATATTCTGTTTTGTTACATATACCTGAAAGTTACTGAATTACATATTCTGTTTTGTTACATATACCTGAAAGTTACTGCATAAGAATTCTGTTTTGTTAACTATATCTAAGTTACAACTGAAAGCTCTTATTTTGCCCCAAAGAGTGAATAAATGCTATAATGCAATTTAAAATGCAGTTTCTACTGTTTCTATCAATTGCAACCCCCCTCCCCCCAAGATCAGGTGGAGGGGTCCTCAGGGTAGATCAAAAATACGCAGGGGGTCCAGGAACCCAAAAAGGTTGAGAACCACTGCCCTAGTCGATAGGTCAGTGGGTCTTATTAGTAGTTACAGTGGTACATACAGCATGATTCTGTCACTTCATATAACTGTGTAAACCTGCTTTTTTATGTTTATATTTTCACTTATCTGATTTGTATTTCCATTCACTTCTATTTATCTTTTTCAAATACTAATCTGTCCATCTCCATTGTGTGTTATCTAGTTGTTCGCACTAAACGAGGAGGTTGGTTGGCAGGTAAGGCACTCTCCGGGCATCTTCCCCTTACAAAATGCATTTTAAACTCTCTCCAGATAGCACCCGGATGTGGGCCACTTCAGGCAATGATGCGGCACTGAAGGCCTTCTTCTGGCCTTGACAAAATGGATGTGAGCCTGAAGTGGCCCACATGTATGGCCCAAATATGCCAAATCACATGTGGGCCTTTTTGGCAAAGACGCGGTGCTCTCTGCAACATGTAATCTGGATGTGACCCTGAAGTGGCCCGTGTGGTAAATGGTGAATATGGCCCAATTATCACAAAACAAATATGGGCCAACCTTTGGCAAATATGTGACACATGCGCATTGCTATGGCTTGGTTCTGACCCAGATCTGGCAAACAGGAGCGGACCGCCCAAGTGCCATCATGCCACGTGGTATGTGGGCCGGATGAAAGAAAGACGAAAGTCAGGTGTGGGACGGGTCCGGGCCACTTACGTCAGATGCCCTTCCTGACACTACCACTAACCCTATGGACGAGGGCACAGGTAAGCGCTGGATGCCATCCCAGTATTCATGAACTTGTGCCCATGCCTGTCACCTGATAAGATTATTTACAGACTTTTACTACTTTTAAAGATTATCAACACTATGTGCACTGCATAAACTACATGCAAAATATTCTATATATACTACATGTACTATGCACTATATATTATGTACATTATATACACTATGCACTACTACATAAACTACATACACTATGTGCACTATAGACATTTGCACTATAAACACTATAAGCACTATATAAACTTCATGCAAAATATGCACTATGTACACTATGTATACTCTATATGCACTATATAAACTATATGCAATATATGTAATATACACACTATGAAATGTGGCTGGTCACTCACCACCACTTTGCCTTTGTGAGTTCTGACAGAGGCTCCGAACCACTGGTGGGACTTAAACTCCAAAGGCTCTCTGGTACCATTCACTTTTATCATTCTGTTATCTGGAGAAAGAGGGAGTGGGGGGGGGGGGGTAGAGGAAAAAGACACAATGAGAAGAAAGGGGAGACAGAGAGAGAGAGAGAGTTTGACAGAGAATGACATTTCATAATGCTGCCATTAATACTTAATATGGACTATGGATCTTGGCATCTGAGGGCCTGCTGTCTGGATGGAAAGCATTTAACCCCCACCTCCCCCACCCCCATGAGGCGGAAGAGGTGAGAATTCTGAATGGGCCTGTAATCCCAAACATCAAAACACCATTTGCCCCTCCGACCCAAATCACTTGTCAGGATGCTGCTGTTACTCAGACCTTCTCATAAAGTGTAGTCACACTTTAGGAATCTGGACAAACACGCACGCGCACACACACACACACACACACGCAAGCATTTCCACAAAACATGATGTCAAATTCGGTATAAATGTGTGTAGTCCTTGGGGGTGCTATTTATTCTCTTGCAAATCTTTGCCAATGTTATTAAAGGCCAGCTGGGTCTATTTAGAGCTTCACAGTCTCACCTCATAAAACACCTTCTCCAGCGTGCACACGCACACACACACACACACACACACACACACATACAACGACAATGTCTACAAGTCGATTGACACACAATGGGGGATACTTGTCCTATAAACTCCATTTGTTGGTGATTTCTGCACTGGGAGAGCTCTGCAGAAAAAAATTAATTTGCTCTCCAAGTTTTATGTCCTTTGAGTTCATTGTTACACGTATTTTAACCCCTCCAAAACCCCTCTGCATCACCCACATACAGCATGCACACTGTCTGTCCGGTTAAAGAGGAAAACAACACCATCTGGTTTTTGTGTTTTATCCCAAAATAATTCTTCTGGTCAGCGGAGACGTTCTGTCCCCCGCGGTCGCTGGCAGTGAATCGGCGGGTCAGCGCGGACTGGGCCCAGCAGGCCCGCTGCTCTCGGCTCCAGTCACGGCCGTGCCATCTATCAGGTGTCCCTCTGTCAACCAGAGACCACCACACATCCCTGCCCCCAACCTGACAAAACGCACACCAGCACAGCCTCGCGGCACACGGCGCCTGCATAATGTCACTCATGCCTAAACCGTGTGCAAACGCACACACGTGCACACGCAGACACACAAGCACGCACACCCAACCTGCAACATGTTGTGCAGAATATTAGCACCAGTACTTAACATCTGAGTCTCCTGTTTATGATCCATAAATCATTTCATATGTCAGTTTGATTGCGTGTGTGTGTGTGCGTGTGTGTGTGTGTGTGTGTGTGTGTGTGTGTGTGTGTGTGTGTGTGTGTGTGTGTGTGTGTGTGTGTGTGTGTGTGTGTGTGTGTGTGTGCGCATAAAGTGACTCTTTGTCTGTCCAAGTCTGTTTGTGCCTGTATTAACAGGCCTTCTGTAACTTTAGAATATCCACCATATCCATTGTCATCAATCACCGATGACTTTGTACCTTACCTGTGCCCACGCATTCTGGACACATCAGCACACACACACACACACACACACACACACACACAC
>NC_079219.1:54238807-54303807 GCF_029633865.1 Lampris incognitus
GTTTTGATCTAAATCCAAATGGGTTTTGATCTAAATCCACATGATGGACAGGTTTTGATCTAAATTCACATGACGGACAGGTTTTGATCTAAATTCACATGATGGACAGGTTTTGATCTAAATTCACATGATGGACAGGTTTTGATCTAAATTCACATGATGGACAGGTTTTGATCTAAATCCACATGATGGACAGGTTTTGATCTAAATCCACATGGGTTTTGATCTAAATCCACATGAGGGACAGGTTGCTATCTAAATCCACATGGGTTTTGATCTAAATCCACATGATGGACAGGTTTTGATCTAAATCCACATGGGTTTTGATCTAAATCCACATGATGGACAGGTTTTGATCTAAATTCACATGACGGACAGGTTTTGATCTAAATCCACATGATGGACAGGTTTTGATCTAAATCCACATGATGGACAGGTTTTGATCTAAATCCACAGATGGACAGGTTTTGATCTAAATCCACATGATGGACAGGTTTGAATCTAAATCCACATGATGGACAGGTTTTGATCTAAAGTCACACGATGGACAGGTTTGGATCTAAATCCACATGATGGACAGGTTTTGATCTAAAGTCACACGATGGACAGGTTTGGATCTAAATCCACATGATGGACAGGTTTTGATCTAAATCCACATGATGGACAGGTTTGAATCTAAATCCACATGATGGACAGGTTTGATCTAAAGTCACACGATGGACAGGTTTGGATCTAAATCCACATGATGGACAGGTTTGGATCTAAATCCCTAGTGATGGACAGGTTTTGATCTAAATCCACATGGGTTTTGATCTAAATCCACATGATGGACAGGTTTTGATCTAAATTCACATGATGGACAGGTTTTGATCTAAATCCACATGACGGACAGGTTTTGATCTAAAGTCACATGATGGACAGTTTTGATCTAAATCGACACGACGGACAGGTTTTGATCTAAATTCACATGATGGACAGGTTTTGATCTAAATTCACATGACGGACAGGTTTTGATCTAAAGTCACACGATGGACAGGTTTTGATCTAAATTCACATGATGGACAGGTTTTGATCTAAATCCACATGATGGACAGGTTTTGATCTAAATCCACATGATGGACAGGTTTTGATCTAAATTCACATGATGGACAGGTTTTGATCTAAATCCACATGATGGACAGGTTTTGATCTAAATCCACATGATGGACAGGTTTTGATCTAAATCCACATGATGGACAGGTTTTGATCTAAATCCACATGATGGACAGGTTTTGATCTAAAATCACATGATGGACAGGTTTTGATCTAATTCCACATGATGGACAGGTTGCTATCTAAATCCACATGATGGACAGGTTTTGATCTAAATCCACATGATGGACAGGTTCGAATCTAAATTCACATGACGGACAGGTTTTGATCTAAAGTCACACGATGGACAGGTTTTGATCTAAATCCACATGATGGACAGGTTTTGATCTAAATCCACATGATGGACAGGTTTTGATCTAAATTCACATGATGGACAGGTTTTGATCTAAATCCACATGACGGACAGATTTTGATCCAAATCCACATGACGGACAGGTTAAACGGTGACCCGAGTCCCCGGAGCTTCACAGTTACGCGACAGCGGCACCGCTGCGCGCGGGAACCCATCGCTTCCCTCCAACCGCTGTGTGGAACAAAGCGCGGGCGCTGTGACGACACCCCGGGCGGCCAATAGAAACGAGGCGGGCTGCCAGACACGGAAGCCAAGATGGAGGTGCTGTGACCGTTAATCTCTCTATAACGCCCCAAGGAAAGGTTTGTTTAAGTACCTGCGGCCGGGGAGTTTGAGCTCTTCTGTGCAAAAACCAGTCGTCGGTAATTCCCGCACTTCCGTCCTTTGATGATTTTTATCTTTTTAACCAAGAATTGCAATAGTGATGTTTGATCTGGCTGGCATCTGTCTAATGAGAGCCCGGTATCCAGACGTGATGCATGGAGGGCAGATGTACAAGAGGGCGTCTCTTTTACGTTTCTTATGAGCTGTGTTCCATAAAATGAGGTGATCAATAAAATCATTCATTCATTCATCATGTTGCCTATGAATATTCCGCTAGACTCCACGATGATGTTGCCACACTTGCATCTAACAGATCTCTTTTGAAAAACCAGAAAATATAAATGTATTGATTTTTGCCACGTTGCAGGCAAAATGAATGATGACGGTGACCTGGAAGGAAGCCGTGGCACCTGCAGCCGGTGTTTGGGTCAAAATATGGCGCAGTGTTGTGTGTCAGTGGAGAGAATGACACACATCTCAGAAAACAAATTGAGGTTTTCCGAGGGGGTCTGGAAACCGTCTAATGATTTTATAAAATGTGGCGATATGGGAGAACACTCAGGGCGGGAATCAAAAGTTACACCAAAGGCACGTTTTGAAAATTTGTTGCAATGACGCAACTTTTTGTTTATGTATATCCTTTCTTTGTTAGAGGTGCCATGGAATTGCGTGATTGACATTGTCATGTGATTTATACTGACGTTGGCTCTAAACACGTGTGTGTGTGTGTGTGTTGGGGGGGTGTTGTGTTTGTTCATTTAAAACTTCCAGTGTAATATACTGCATTATAATGAAAAACCAATAAAGAAATTAAATTACAGAGAGCTCAGAGAAAAACCCTCACAACCACGTCCAACCACGTAGGCACGTCAGGGACTGATGCGTCTGCTGGCAACAACGACGTGACGAGCTTGTCGCGCGAGAGGTTTTTGGAAACTCCGCCCACTTTGCCGTGACGTCCGCACACGTCGCATGGCGTCATAACGACAGAAGCCTCGTTAGCGAGCCGAGCACTGGGTTGTGTTGGCTCGCGTAGTGATAAGAAACAGGTGTGAGAGGGAGAGAGAGAGAGAGAGAGAGAGAGAGAGAGAGAGAGAGAGAGAGAGAGAACATTTTACATTAGGCGTTGAAGATAAGAGCCCCTATAAGCAACCTTGACATACCAGATGGAGAAATTAGACAGCCCCCCTCAAACACACACACACACACACGCACACACACACAAGCACACACACACCTTCTGCTCCTGACCCCTCTCCAAACATCCATCCCTCCATTTCCTTTAAGACTGCCTAATCCCTCTTTCTTCTGTTATGTACGTATGTAAACCCTCATCATTTTTCATCCATCCATAGGATACATAGACATGTAATCCTTGTCTAGTATGAAGGGGCTATGTCTATGTGTGTGTGTCTGTGTGTGTCTACGTGTGTGTGTCTGTGTGTGTACGTCTGTGTGAGAGACAGGGATGGGGGTGCAGGGTCTGTTCTTTTTCATTCGTTTGGCAAAAACATGAGGACAAAGAAGCACAGACACTGATGTGTTGCGTTTCTCTCACACACACACACGCACACACACGCACGCACGCGCGCACACACACACAAAGAGAACAGAGACAAAAATGGTAAGAACGATGGAGCGAGATGGAGAGAGAGAGAGGAACCTGTGTGTGACCTGTGTGGCGTCCTCTCCGCAGGTAGAAGTGTTTCGGCGTGTCTGGGTCTATTATGACCCTGTTTACACCTGGTTTTAAAATGCGTTTTGGGCGATCGGATCACAAGTGGACAGCGAGACACATCGCCATTTACCCCTGTTTCTATCAAGCATCTTCAAATGTGTCCTGCTGGCCACTTGTGATCCGATTTCATTACTCCGAAGAAGAAGAAGAAGATTTCCTGTTACGTCCTTGTCGGGGACGCATCAGCGTTTACACTACAAAAGGTACGTGGTCAAATGCGTCCCAGGTCACCTAGGCAAATGGTTTGAGTAACCGGTTCACAACGTTTTGGTGGTCGTTTCCACGTGTATGTAACACTGTCCACTTGTGACCCGATCGCAAAAACCGCATTTTAAAACCCGGTGTAAACGGGGTCTTAATGAGGACTCCGCCTTCCCTCCGCCGATTGCTTAAGCATCTGTCGCTTCCTCCGCTGTGCCACGTCCAGTGAAAATACTTACACACGTTATTCTGTTTCAAGGAACACACAGAAATGTGTCTGCGCGCGGGATGACCTTCCCCCGTCCAAATCTGCCCCTAATAAGTGCCCCAAGACGCACACTGCCGCTAATTTTAGACTCATTACGACAGGCACGTATATTTCCAATACATGAAGTAGTTCTCTATAGTCCAGTGACTACACACGCAGTTGTTATTTACATAGTAATCATATCTATTTGCCTGCCCCCACGCGCACACTCCCATTGAGACTGTCCAGTCACAGATTAGGCTTGCATCCTCTTTCCATTAGCCCCGTCCATTAGCCATCGCCCAGCCATTACGACCACGCTCCCATTCATGGACGCATACTCGTGCACATACCCACACTCATTAAGATAAGTGTGCCTTGTGTGCTGAGCTGCAGCTAAATATCTTTTTTTTTTAATTCCTCACCCATTTTTTTCCCTCCCCGATTGTATCCGGCCAATTACCCCACTCTTCCGAGCCATCCCGGTCGCTGCGCCACCCCTCTGCCGATCCGGGGAGGGCTGCAGACTACCACATGCCTCTTCCGACACAGATTCGCCAGGGGGACGTAGCGCGTGGGAGGATCACGCTACCCCCCCCCCAGCCCCCTTCCCCCCGAACAGGCGCCCCGACCGACCAGAGGAGGCGCTAGTGCAGTGACCAGGACACATACCCATATCCGGCTTCTCACCCGAAGACACCCAGATAGCAAAATTGCTGTGGCCCGGACCCGTCCTACACCGTGTTGAACGATGGCACTTGGGCGGTCCGCTCCTGTTTGCCAGATCTGGGCCAGAACCAAGCCATAGCAATGCCACATGTGCCACATATTTACCAAAGGTGGCCCATACTTGTTTTGTGATATTTGGGCCATATTCACCATTTACCACACGGGCCACTTCAGGGTCACATCCAGATCACATGCATCTTTGCCAAAAAAGGCCCACATTTGATTTGGGCCATATTTGCTGTTACACATGTGGGCCACTTCAGGCTCACATCCATTTTGTCAGGGCCAGAAGAAGGCCATCAGTGCCGCATCATTGCCTGACGTGGCCCACATCCGGATGCTATCTGCAAAGCCAACCGTATCTGTAGGGACGCCCGACCAAGCCGAGGGTAACACGGGGATTCGAACCGGCAATCCCCGTGTTGGTAGGCAACGGAATGGACCGCTATGCTACCCGGACGCCCCTACAGCCAAGTGACATTCAAGCACTTGCCCTCACCATTTAATAGTGACCATACTTCTGTCTCCTCATCCGTGCAGCGTCTCAAAAACACTCAACAGCACTGTCACGTGTACAGTGTCCTATTATGGACGCTGTACACGTGCCAAGGCTTCCCCCATTAAGTCTCATAATGCCTGATGAAACCATTAGCGACAGAAACGAGCCACGATATGAGCGAACGAATCACCCGACTTTATCTGATGCTCTGCTTTGTGGAGATGGATTTTGTTTATGTGAGAGACACTTTGGTCATTATTCACGTGAAGGATCCAACGTCGCCAGAGTCCAGTGGAGTTAAGAAAGTGGCAGTTTGGTCTCTGAATATATAATAATAATAATAATAATAATAATACATTAAACTTATATAGCGCTTTTCAAACACTCAAAGTCGATTTACAATAAACGGGGTGAAACAAGACGTCAGATAAACATAACAGAGACATACAGGGGTGGATGGGAAGGGGGGCTACGAGAGGGAGAAGCGGCAGCCACACACGACGCCAGCAGTACTCTCCGACTAGGACAGATACAAAAGGGAAAGAAAAACAAACATCATAAATCACATAAATCACAGATGAAGTCTGAATAGGTGAATCCCGACCAATGACCTGAATGTGGGCAGCCCGCAGCAGTGTCCGATGCGCTTGGGGAGGGAGTTGGGGAGGGAGTTGAGGGAGGGGGCAGGTCGAGCGCTCAGTCCCCAGCCTGCCCCAGACCAGGGATAGATGAGTGGACGGGGGGCACGAGAAGGCAATGGAGAAAAGGCGTGTCTTGAGACGGGATTGGAAGAGTGGGAGGGATTCTGAGTCTCTAATGATTTGGGGAAGTGAGTTCCAGAGCCTGGGAGCTGCCCTGGAGAAGGCTCGGTCACCAAAGCCGTGGAGGCTGGACCTGGGGGTAGAGAGAAGGGAGGCTGAGCTGGATCTGAGGGATCGAGAGGGTTGGTAGGGGGAGAGGAGATCGGTGAGGTATGGGGGAGCCAGTTTGTGAAGAGCTTTATAAGTAAGAACCAGGATTTTGTAATTGATCCGGTGGGAGATGGGTAGCCAGTGGAGGTCTTTTAGGACTGGGGTGATGTGGTGCCAGGATTTGGTGAAAGTTAAAAGTCGGGCGGATGCGTTCTGGATCAATTGGAGTCTCTTATAGAGCTAGCACTGATGCCATAGAGGAGTGAGTTGCAGTAATCAAGGCGGGAGGAGATGAAGGCATGGATCAGTATCTCAGCAGCAGGGCGTGTGAGAGAGGATCTTATTTTTGCAATGTGGTAGAAGGAGGATTTGACCATTTGGTGGATATGTGGCTCAAGGGAGAGGATGGGATCAAGGATCACACCAAGGTTGCGTGCCTGGGAGGAAGGGGAGACAGTAGTGCCATCGATGGTGAGTGCAAGGTTGTTGATTTGGCTGAAAGTGGACTTGGAGCCAATGAAAATAAGTTCAGTTTTGTCACTGTTGAGTTTGAGAAGATTTTGCTGCTTCCAGACTTTAATTGCAGACAGACAGGAGTCGATGTGAGAGAGGGGTGGATTGTGAGGGGATTTGGTGCTGAGGTATATCTGGGTGTCAACAGCATAACAGTGGAAGTCTAAGTTGAAATGGCAGAGAAACTGACCAAGAGGGAGGAGATGATGAAAAGGAGTGGGCTGAATACAAAACCTTGGGGAACACCTTGTGTGACTGTAGATGGAACAGAGGAGTGGTTGTGAAGTGAGATGAAGTGTGACGGACTGTGAGGAATCTGGGTGTGATCCTGGATGACCAACTGTCGTTTTCTGAAAACGTTGCATCGGTTGCTCGCTCCTGCAGATTTCTCCTCTATAACATCAGGAGGATTCGCCCATTCCTCACCGACAAGATGGCACAGGTGCTCATCCAGGCTCTGGTCATCTCCCGGCTGGACTACGGCAACTCCCTCCTTGCTGGCGCCCCGGCGTCGGCCATCAGACCTCTGGAGCTTGTTCAGAAAGCTGCAGCTCATCTGGTGTTCAACCGCCCTAAGTTCTCCCACACAATTCCTCTTCTCATGTCCCTACACTGGCTCCCAGTAGCTGCTCGCATCCAGTTTAAGACTCTGGTGCTAGCCTACAGGGCAGTGAAAGGAACAGCTCCTTCCTATCTCCAGGCCATGGTCAAGCCCTACACCCCTGCCCGACCACTTCGCTCTGTTGCCTCGGGACGCCTGGTTACCCCGTTGCTCATAGGCCCTTGCTGCCGATCGACCCGGTCATGGCTTTTTTCTGTCCTGGCCCCACAGTGGTGGAATGAACTCCCCACTGATGTCAGGACAGCGGAGTCGCTGCCCATCTTTCGGCGCAGGTTGAAAACTCACCTCTTCAAGAACTACTACCCTGTTACTTGTTCTTAGCACTTACTGTATTCACTCATTTAAAAAAAAAAACTCTTTCCTGCACTTTTACTTTAGCACTGGTTTTGCTCTTAGATGCTTGTTTAGAGAGAAGATGCACTTATGACCTCTGATGACTAGTAGCTCACCAGATTTCCTACGTTAAATGCACTTATTGTAAGTCGCTTTGGATAAAAGCATCGGCTAAATGACTGTAATGTAAAGCAATGTAATGTGACCTGTTGGAGAGGTAGGACTGGAGCCAGTTGACTACGGTGCCTTCAATAGGGACATCTTTCAGTCTGGTGAGCAGGATGTTGTGGCTCACAGTATCGAAGGCTGCACTCAAGTCGAGGAGGATGAGGATGTTAAGGGTTCCAGTATCAGCAGAGGTGAGGAGGTCATTAAGTACTTTAAGGAGTGCAGTTTTAGTGCTGTGGAGTGGGCGAAAACTGGACTGGAGGGGTTCGAGTAGGTTGTTGGAGTGTAGGTAGGTTTGGAGTTGTGTGGCGACAATGCGTTCCAGGGTTTTAGAGAGGAAGGGGAGATTGGAAATTGGCCAGTAGTGGTTGAGGCAGGATGGATCAAGTCAGGGTTTAATGAGAATTGGGGTGACAGCTGCAGTTTTGTAGGCAGAGGGGACAATTCCATGGGACAGTGAGGAATTGAAAAGGTTGGCGAGGTAGGGGCATGGGGCAGGGAAGCATTTCTTTAGTAGGCGGGGTGGGGAGGGGATCAAGGGAGCAGGTTGTGGATTTTGATGAGCTGATGAGTTCAAAGATAGTGGTAGGAGCAACTGGAACAAACCGGGAGAGGCAGCGATCAGAAGGAGGGGTAGGGAGGTCAAGAGGAATGGGGAGAAGAGGGGCTGGAGTAGGTGCTGCCGAGTCAGATGCAGGGGACAGTGATTTGTTGATAGCGGCGATTTTGTCTGCAAAAAATTGGAGAAATTAGTTGCATTGTTCAGGAGTAGAGTTGGAGAGGGCATCGGCACGGGGCTTGAGGAGGTTGTTTACAGTGGAGAAGAGGGTGCGGGGGTTACGGTTGGAATCATTAATGATGGTGGAAAAATAGGCAGACTTGGCGGCAGTGAGGGCATCTTTGTAGGCAGAGAGGTGGAGGTTGTGGGCTTCTTGATGTACAGTGAGAGACGTTTTCTTGACGAGTCGTTCCAGTTGGCGGGCAGTCTGTTTCATTGAGCTCAGGTGTGAACCAGGGTGCAGAGGTGTTGAAGGAGACTGTTTTTGTTTTGAGAGGGGCCAGCGTGTTGAGGGAGGCAGACAGAGTGGCGTTGAGGTGATTGGTGAGATCATCAGGTGAGGTAGAGGCTGGTTCCAGGGGGAGAGCAGTGGAGAGCAGATCAGAGTTGGAGGGGGTCAGAGAGTTGGAGGGGGTCAATAGACATCATATGGACGTATATGACAAATACGTCCTTGTGATGTCTCAATGCGTGGCCACAAGTGTGAGGTTTGGTGAGGAGAAGAGCTAAACAGCATCGGTACTTTAGCACTAGAATGATCGGGATTTCACTCCTACATAAAACGACCATGGGCGGTCAAAATGACGGCTGGGTTTAAATTCTATATTGTGTCAAGATAAATACCCAATTGAAATATTAATGCATTGCATAAGATAGTATGTCTGTTAAGAAACGACTGACACCAAAATTAACATTTTAACAACTTTAATACTATTTTTCAAACAATTTAAAATGGCCACTGTCCAACGCCTGTAAATACTGCAGCGTCTCGGTGGTAGTCATGGTGAATCTGAAATGGCGTCTGTAACCAGACATGTTGGCAATGACCAAAAATCAAGTTTAGACTATTACTCTGCACTGGAGAACGCTTATGGACGTATTACAGTAGAACTGGATACGGCGCCGCCGGCCGCTCAGCCTTGCAGCCAATTTCCCCCCCGGTGGTCACTCGCGGTATTGCAGCGAAAAATCCCCTGCGGCCCAAAAAGATTTTCCCCATAGACCACCATTGTAAAAGAGACGCCTGTTTGACAGGACACCTGCAGCTATAATCATGGTCAATTATTACTCTTTGTATTGTATATTTTTAAGCCATGGGGGTTTAATCTTTTTAAAAATTGTCTAAAGCCCAGAAAATTTTTTTTTTCCCCTGCATGACGGCACGGCTGTGTACGAGCCGTTCTCATAGCCTGGAGGCATCATGGAAGTAACACTACTGCGCATATTCAGTGGGGCCCAGGTACCCGGAAGTAACCCGGAAGCCAGAAACCTTTTCGGCTTTGGCGCCAGGCCAGCAATTCTCATTGGAATGAACAGGGGCCATTTTTAGATCCGGTATCCAGTTCTACTATAATACATCCTTTTTTTTCTTACTTTATTGATACTTCAAATACATTCAAACAGAGCAAAAGAGACACACGAGACACCACAAAAACAATAGATTGAAGATAAAAAACAATAAAGACACAAAAGAGAAAAGCAAATTATAAAAAATAAATAAAAATAACAGAAAAAAAATAAAGGCGAGATCATATTTTATGTAAACATATTCAGAGATTTGCAAATGTTGATAGTTTTTAAAGCTTTTGTGTTTTTTGAAGTAGATATTGTCCTTAAATATTGTTCAACTTCTTTTTTAAGTGCAAAGAGTTCAGGCTTTCTGTTGGAGAATTTACATTTATGTATATGAAACTTGGCTAAAAATAAAAGCATATTTATAAAAAAGAATGCATCACCATCTTTGTGATTAAAATTATGAAAACCAAAAATAACATTCTTATAGTAAAGGTGAAAATCAGAAAAGACAAAATCAGCGATAAACTTGCGGAAGTCTCTCCAGAATTGATAAGTGAACTGACATGACCAGAATAAGTGGACACATGTTTCAGGATGCATTTGGCAAAAAGAACATTCAACATCTGTATCATTTTTAAACTTTGATAAATATTGTTTTGCAGGGTAGAATTTGTGTAGCAATTTAAATGAAATCTCTTTGACTTTGTTTGTTAAAAAAAATCCTTGTGGTAACGACCAAACTTTCTTCCATTCAACATCATTCACAAAGTTATTCCAAAAAAATGTGGCTGGTGGGACGGAAACTAGGCTATCCTGAAACATGGCTCTTATTCTGGACTTCAGAAGTTTACACGATGAGAAGCAGACAGTACCAAAAGGAGACTGTGACACATCAGGAGGGTTGAATGATATGAGAGGAGTGCTGCCAGAGGACCTGAATAACATGCACAAACCAGAAGGGACAGCATCAAATACCATCGAAAATTCTCTAGGCGTTACTGGTACATTATATCTCATTAGAAATTCAGAGTAACTATATAGCAGCCCATCTTTTTTGAACAATTGACCAACTAAAACAAGACCATTGTTAAACCATCTGTCCAAAAACAATGTTTTGTTCTTATAAACAATATTACAGTTGTTCCAGATGAAACAATTCTGTGGAGAGAAATTGTGTTTGTATATCAATGCCCACGCTAAAAGGACCTGTTGATGGAAGTGAGAAAGTTTCAGAGGTATTTTTGGAATGCTATAATTACATAGCAGCAGGAAATTAAGGCCGCCTAAGTTTGAGAACAAATGATGTGAAATGAAATTCCAGATAGATGTGGGATTTTTCAAATATTTTTTTATCCAGTTTAACTTGAAGGTATTGTTGAGTGCACCAAAATCAATAAAATTCAAACCACCTTTGTCATATGCGCTTAAAGTAACAGATTTTCGTAAATAGTGGGTTTTGTTTTTCCATAAAAATTGTTTAACATTTTATCAATTGATTTGCAGATTGTGTTATCGACATGTAAGGACTGAGCAGCATAGGTTAGACGAGAGATTCCTTCTGCCTTCGAAAGCAGAACTCTACCCCTTAGAGACAAGTCTCTCTGCAGCCAGTGATTAAAGATTTTTTGGGACTTTTCTATAATAGGGCTGAAGTTTACAGAGCTTCTGGATTGCCTATCTTTAGTGATTTGAATACCGAGGTATGTTACAGAGTCTTTCACAGGAATCCCATGAATTGAGGTCGCCAAACAGTCTTTAACAGGCAAAAGTTCACATTTATCAAGATTAAGGAAAAGTCCAGAGGCTTTCGAGAAGGACTGGATACTGTTGATAGCGACAGAAACTTGCGAGGCATCTCTGAGAAAGAGAGCCGTGTCATCTGCCAGTTGACTTATAAGTATTTCTCTGTCAGCTACGACCATACCCTTTAATGAACTAAGTTTAATATGTAAATTAAGGAGTTGTACAGAAAGAAGAAACAGATACACTGAAAGGGGGCACCCCTGCCTCACTCCACGTTTCAAAGAAAATCTTGGGGAAATACCACTAACAAGTTTTATGGAACTATTACTATTGAAATATAAAGTATGAACTGCAGTGCAAAAGGATTGACCACAACCAAATTTTTTCAAAGCAGTAATAATAAAATCATGTTCTAAGGAGTCAAAGGCCTTATAAAAATCCAAAAGAAGAATAAAACTCTCATCCTGCACAAATTCTGGGTAGTCTATTATATCTAAGATTAGTCTTATGTTATTTGAAATATGACGATTCTGCATAAACCGGGACTGACACTGATCAATAACACTATCTAAAACAGGTTTTACTCTATTTGCAAGAATCAGCGCTAGTATCTTGTAATCGATGTTCAATAAGGAAATTGGTCGCCAATTATCTAAGAATAAGGGGTCCTTTCTAGGTTTGGGAATCAGGGTGATTAGGCCTTGAGATAAAGTGGGAGGGAGCGCACCCCTATCAATACTTTCCTTAAAGACTTCCACAAGAAATGGGGCTAAGCTGTCAGAGAACTGCATATAAAGTTCGGCAGTAAGGCCATCTGTACCAGGAGACTTATTAACTTTTAGACACTTTATAGAATCTGCGACCTCATTCAGAGAAATTGATCTATCACAGAGTTCACTGTCAGCCTCACTCAGCTGAGTAATATTATCTATGGAGTTAAAAAAAATCAGAAGCAGCTTGAGGGCAATAACTGGAAGAGTATAGTTTACTATAAAAATCAGCACAATACTTTGCTATGGTATTCTTATCATTAGAAATTGTCCCATTAATATTTAGTTGTAGAATAGAGTTAATGCTGGATTGGTGTTTCTCGAGTCTGAAAAAATATGCAGAGTTTTGCTCTCCTTCTTCAAGCCACTTTTTGCGAGACCTAACAAATGCTCCTTCAGCTTTGCGCTTATAAATCTCATCCAAACTATGCTGCAAGTCAATTAGTTCTGCCTTATCATAGTCGTTGAGAGCCTCTTTTGGTTTGGATGTTAAAGATGTAATCTTATGTATTGTTTCATTCTCGTCAGCCATTCTTTTCTTTGCCAAAAAATGCTATATTTACGACAAAATTTGCCAAGTTCATATTTCAAAAGCTCCCAGTTGTTACAAAACATATTTTCAGCCCGAGCTTTGCTCCAGTGAAGCCTTATTAAACTACGAACTTCAGTAACTACTTCCTTATGCTCAAGGATAGTATTGTTAAGCTTCCAATATGACGCTTTAGCATCAGAAGACGATGACAAAGAGATATTTCAGTGAATTGTTTTGTGATCTGAAAGCGGAGTAGGAAAAATGTCAGTTTTAACTTCTTTCAAGTCTTTTGAAATAAGCCAATAATCAATCCGTGAGTGACTGGTTTGTGTCTTATTGCACCATGTGTATGCTCTTTGAGCTGGATGAGAATCCCTCCATGAATCTAATAAATCAAATCTTTGTGCAAACAACTTTACATGTGAGTTAGAGAAGTCTAAACCCCTAGAAGGCCACCTATCCATGCAATTATCAAATACAATTAAAGTCTCCACCAAAGATTATAAAAGAACCTGGATATTTGGACAGCCAGTGCAGTAAACGCTCTTCCAACCTGTCAAAATAAAGATTATTCTCTGTTTGACTGTTAAATCTATACACATTGACTAAAATATAGATAGAGTGTGCAACCTCGAGTATCAGAATAATATAATGACCGTCTTTATCACAGTCAGAGATTAAGATTGCTCCATTAAATCTGTTTTTCAGTATACAAACACCAGCAGAACGCTCTGTACCATGGGACAACCACAAATCATTTCCCCACTGCGACCTCCAGAAACACTTGTCTTGCTCAATTGAGTGGGACTCTTGTATAAAGCAAAAATCTGTGCCAAACTGCTTATAATATAAAAATATGGCTTTACGTTTCACATTGCTTCTTAAACCTCTCGCATTTAAAGAGATAATAGACAACGACATAAGGATAGAGCAAGGAAAGAAAAAAAGAAAAAAGGACAAATAAGTGAAAGCTTAGACCAAATAAGTGAAGAAGTGGTTAAGTTGAGAACGTGTGGTCACTTAAGAGAGTACTGTTGAAGGTGAGAACTGCAAACCCTGGATGAAGGACCAGTGAACTTGAGCCATAACAAAACGTATTTATAATAAAATACAGCCAAAGTAACATATAGCTCACCTCATGTGAGTGTGTGAGTTTTGAAGGCAAAAAGTGAAATCTCTCACTCGTTTTAAACAGTCCAACAAAAATAGCTGCTGTTCAACTCACACAATACTCAGTGCATGCATGAGTGCTTAAAATAAAGCGCATATTCAAATTATAAATAACTGAGAAATATATGGCAGCTTAAACCTGGTTAGCTTTTAAGTGCAATTACACCTAATATCAAGTAACAAGAAGAAAGAGCAGTCAATGTAAGAGATGAATAGAAGGCAGCTGAACCGTGTATTACTTCAGTTTGTACCTTGTGCTGCCTCAGAAAACGTCATTGAGGTGGAAATATTTCTTGCCCATTCACGAACGCGCGTCCCCCGACGAAACACGCCAACTTATTTTCCTTGCGTGCTTTATCCACGGCGGGCCAGAGTCGGTTTCTCCGGTCGCGGTCATCGGCTGACAGATCCTCTGCCAGCTTTAAGTTGTTGTCCTTCAGGAAGGCTGACTTCTTTGCGGCCCGCCAGACAGCATCACGGTGGACCCTGGATGTGAACTGCATGATGACGCCTCTGGGTTGGTGGTTGCTGGGTTTCTTAGGACCGAGGCGGTGCACCGTATCCACCACGTCTGGTAGTTTATCCTTCACCTCCGGTAAAGCAGACTGGCACACCTGGATAACCTCTTGCCGCAAGTCTTGCTTCCCCTTCTCGGCCAAGCCATATAGTTTTAAATTCCAACGGCGTGAATAGCGCCCCCTCCAGGCGAGAGATCCGCTTCTCCAGTGTTTCAGCGTATGCCTTGTATTTTTCAAGCTGTGATTCAACGTTGACAACTCTGTCCTTCATATCATTTATCTCAGCACATACAGCATCAAATGACTCCTTCACGGCTGTGATTTGTTTAGTGTTCTCTTGAACTGCCATGTTCACCTCGGAGATCACTGTGGTGTTGCCACTGACCATTGTTTCCAGCGTATCCGACCTCGAGTTAATCAGGCTAGTGTAACGGGGGCAGTCCTATGCTGTTCTATGCTGGTCAGCCTGCTGCACGCCCGTCACTCTCATCGTTAGTTCTGCGTTGTTTTCTATTTTGGGTGGGGCCCCAGGTGTTGTGGGGGGCCCTCAGTCTCTCATCATCATCATCATCATCATCATGATCAAGGAAGGAGGGGGGACACACAGGACTCTATTTGGCCCACCTTGCCATTTATTTTGGTTTCAAACCCTTCGACAAACGTCCAGTCCTCCAGCTGGAGCGGTGTTTCTTACGGACGTGGGGGTCGAAGCTCAACCACTGCCCGGACTTCACTCGTGTGCGTTAGAAGGAGAAACCGTCCACGGGACTCCGATGTAAGAAAGGATAAACAAGTATTTTCTCCCACCGCTTGCAGTATCTTCTTACAGGGATACTCAAGGTTACGTTCTCCTCAACCAGCAAAACTGTGCTACGGTAAGAAACACGTGTGGCTCGGCTCGATCGCTGCTTGAGACTCCCCCACAAAACGAAAATGGCCTCTCCCGCGTTCCCTCTTCCGTGTACCCACAAGACCTTTCTCTTAAAGCGACAGTACAAGTATATGACGGTCGTTATAAAACATACATAAAAGTAAATAATGACATAAAATAAAATGTAGTAAACACAAATAACAGCACACAGACAGGATTTGGTGATATTTCATACTCAAATAAAATAAAACATTGATTTTAACCTGGTTACACTAGTAAGAGACGTGAGCTGGGAGAGAACAGTAGTTGTCTCCGCGTCCCCAACTTTTCTTAGCTTACCGGCAGGAGAGCAACATGGCGTGAGAGGAGGCGAAGGAAAGTCTTCTTCCATCAGGGCAAATTGTGGTGGTTCGGGTACCGCTTCGAGATAGTCATGCATGGAGTGGAGAAAAGTATGTTTACCGTCAGCAGGCTTATCAGGTGTCCAAGTTGACTTCTTGGGTTGGCTAACGTTAGCAGGCTTGCTAGCGGGGCTGATGTTAGCTGTAGACTTCCTAGGTTCGTTCTTTCTTTTCTCAAGTTTGCTCATTTTGGTTTGTTGGCGTCAGCAAAAGTTGCGGGTGAGTAGTAATTGTCCAATAGGCGCAAATAAACTCCTTGTTCACCGTATTTAGTTAAAAAAAACAATTAGGTTTGCAGAGCTCACGAAAACGTCACCGCTCAGAGCGCCATCTTGGCAATCCTTCACAGCACGGCTGTGTACGAGCCGTTCTCATAGCCTGGAGGCATCATGGAAGTAACACTACTGCGCATATTCAGTGGGGCCTAGGTACCCGGAAGTAACCCGGAAGCCAGAAACCTTTTCGGCGTTTGCGCCAGGCCAGCAATTCTCATTGGAATGAACAGGGGCCATTTTTAGACCCGGTATCCAGTTCTACTATAATACATCCATGAGAACGCTACTGTGTTTCTAGGACAGAGCAATGAACGTCGCGAAGGAAATGACGTGACAACCCACGTCATAAAGTGATATGACATGCGGTCATTTTGACCGCTCGTGGTCGTTTTAGATAGAGCTTATCGTAACTTTTTGTGCAATTGATGTAAAACTAATTTTGATGCAAATATATACAATTTCAGGAGCATTTAGGGAGCGGCAGCTCTGCACCCCCCCCCCCCCCCCCCACAAAGTTATTAAACTTTGAAAATCCATGGGTCAAGTGCACGTTCATATTCTGACAAATATAGGAAATGAGTTCCCCACACCGGGTGTGGGAAGATGGCTGCGCGAATTCGCGTTTGCAGCGGCCTCACCCAGTAACGGTGTCCAAAGATGGCGGCGTGAATTCACATTTGCAGCGGCCTCACCCAGTACCGTCCATGCGGTGTCTTTGTCCATGTCTGCGTCTACGTTTTGTCCTCGCTTGAGGGCTGAGAGAGCGGGGCAGGCTAAGCTAACTGCTAGCCCATGCAGACCGGCAGTTCCAATAACACGAGGGCGGTGTGGCGGCGGCCTCACCGGTCGTTGACTGGTGGTGTTTTTGATGTTGTCGTGAGGAGTGCGGGGAGGTGTGTCGAGGGTGTCTGGCTGGGAGAGCTTGGTCTGCTTCGTGCGGTGGGCCCGGGGACCACGGCCCCCGCCTGGAGCTGCGCCCCGAGGAGGAAACGACGAGGGCGGTCTGATAGGACGCGGGGCGGGCTAAGCTAACTGCTAGCCCATGCAGACCGGATATACGGCTATACGTGTTAGTTTGGGTATGTGTGTTCTTGTAGTTTTTGTATGTGTTTTTGTCTTTGTGTTGTACTGCTGTGGGCTGGGGGAAACGGCAGTTCCCTTCTTTTCATGTACGCAAGAGCTCCTGATATTCATAGACACAGAGAACAGGATGTTTAAAGTCACACGACAGCAAATGAGAAAAAAAACAACAGAATTTGAACAAAAAAGTGTTTATTCCAGAACCTTGGAGTGTGGTAATAAATACATGAGTAATTGGTCAACATCCATTTGTGGTGCATAAATCGTGTGCATGTGCACGCACACCTACACACACACACACACACTCACACACACACACATGCACACCCACATGCAGTGCATCTGAACCAGGCTGGCAATGTTAACTTAAGGGTGAAAACACGGAAGTGACTTCCTGTTAAGAGCTCCAGGTCTCGGTGTTGCAGGTTGGTCCCTTAACGCTGTAAACGCTTGGAGGCGAGTGTGTGTTCCTATATGGGGAAGGCTTTGGTAGGTTTCCCCTCAGACTCATAGCTGGAGTCACAGTAGCGTCTTAGTCGTTCGGCTGTACGTGGCGTTCAACATGTGATCGGGTGACACAGGCGGCGTATCCAGCCGCTGAACCAAACCCGTTTGTCTTCTACGAACAGTCAATCTGGCTGGAGGGGAAAAACTAAAGGCCAGAGGTACAAACTGATGCTGGAACCAGCACAGCGGACTCACTGCTGAGGGCAAATAAAATTTCATTTTTTCATATCACACATAATAAAACCATAAATATCCTTTGTGTCAATTTACAAGCGATGTGGGACTGACGAATAGCATGAGAAATAAACGTGTTTTTGTCTCTTTTTTTGCGCTTGTGTGCGGTGTCTGCTTGACAGCGAGTGACTGAGCATGTCCGAGTGTTTGAAAAGAGCGAGAGTGCGTCTCTAGCAATGTGGTGGACGCAGGTTTGCCTCTGCCTCCTCTGGGCAGAACATGCCCGGCGGTCCTAAACGCCTCTTCCATGTGTTGGTACACGTGCACGTGTCTCAGTCTTTGCAACCAGCTGACCCGACCGGGATCAGCAGGCAAGGTAGGTGTGGGAAAAGGAGGGAAGTGTGGGGGGTGGGGGTAGTGGTTCATCCACACGCGCGCACACACACACACACACACACGCACACACACACACACGCACACGCACGCACAGCTTGTGTTTCCTCAGTGCTAGTTCAGGGAGGGGGAGCGGTCTGTGGTCCAGAGTAGTTCGATGTACGGCCACTTGGTCTGCAGACATCGTTTGACCGGCGTGTCGTCCGTCCGTACCATGGGGTCCTCGAAGCCTAATACCAAGGCTGTCCCCTCCACATACTCCACCTGGTAACACACGCGGCAAAATCAGGGTCAATAATGTGGTATTACAAACGGGTTCAAGTCTCGTTTCTTACTGCCAGCTTCAGCAGACTTCATCTTTAACGGTCACGAGCTTCCTCTGAAGAGGTCAGAGGGGAAATGTGCATGGGAGGCAACAGCGCACACACACACACGCACACACACACAAACACTGCAGGGCACTGCTGTCAGCAGGTCTGTCGTTTCCATTTGAAGCTATGGGAATGGAAATGCCATCACAACCTTACAGGCGCCTTGCTGCTCTGTTTGTGTGAGTGTGCACGTGCGTGTGTGTGTGTGTGTGCATGAATCTTTGTGTATAAGTGCCTAAGTGTTGGTATGCCTGCAGTGCCATTCATACATTAACAGGGAATTCTATGGGAAAAGGAAGCTGTTCCTATAGACCAGACACACGTGACAGATGAAGTAAGTGATATTCCTGAGTACCAGCCTGGCAGTCACCTGGTGTAGCTGCAGTTACATCCGCCTGTCATCCATCAAACCAAGTCCGCTTAAAAGACCTGCATGTAGCCATTCATCACAGGCTTGGCTGTTGACAGTGGTGTCCATGTTGAAGAGACTTGGAGAAATAGGAGGCTAAGCCAGGGGTTTCTGGATGGATGGATGGGCCATAAGGCTCTTCCCAGCTACTGTTTATTCTGGAGTGGCCTGCTGCTTCCTACTGTGTGTGTGTGTGTGTGTGTCTGTGTATACCTATGGTGTGAACACATGGATGTGCCTATAGCGAGAGAAGCAGAGGGAGAGAGTAAGAGGAATGTTTGGGTGGGGGTGCGAGTAGGAATGACAAAAAAAAAAGAGCAAGAACAAGTGTGAGAGACAAAGACAGAGAGAGATGGGCGTCTGGGTAGCATGGCGGTCTATTCCGTTGCCTACCAACAGGGGGATCGCCGGTTCGAATCCCCATGTTACCTTGGTCGGGCGTCCCTACAGACACAATTGGCCGTGTCTGCGGGTGGGAAGCTGGATGTGGGTATGTGTCCTGGTCGCTGCACTAGCGCCTCCTCTGGTCGGTCGGGGCGCCTGTTCGGGGGGGGGGGGATAACGTGATCCTCCCACACGCTATGTCCCCCTGGTGAAACTCCTCACTGTCAGGTGAAAAGAAGCGGCTGGCGACTCCACGTGTATCGGGGGAGGCATGTGGTAGTCTGCAGCCCTCCCCGGATCGGCAGAGGGGGCGGAGCAGCGACCGGGACGGGTAATTGGCCGAGCACAATTGGGGAGGAAAAGGAGGAAAAAAAATTGCGAAGAAAAAAAAGAAGCAAGAACAAGTGTGAGAGACAAAGAAAGAGAGGTGTGAGACGGGGGGGGGGGGGGGGAAATCTCACCTTTTCATTGTGGTTGGACTGTTTGAGTCCATTGTAGTGATAGACGGGAAACGAGTCTGGGATTCCTGAATCCTGGAACAGAGGCACATCACACGGCACAGGGTTGAAAATACACGGACATATTGTTGGCGAGTGGCGAGCCGTGACTCCTCCCACAGAGACGGCGGTAAATACCCCACGGAGCGCAGGACAGGACGTTTTTTCGAAGCGACATTCAGACCGGCGTATCTCGGCACTGCAACCCAAGCTCCGTCGTTAATCCCAACGTGTTTGTGTCGGAGTTATGCGTGTGCGTTCGGAGCATGCGGAGGCTGACCTCCAACGCCACAAAACAGCCAACGCAACAAAAACACTTGGACAACGATACCGAGCGCCTCCAGTGTCTTTGGCTGTAAGGTGCAGAATCATTGCGTAGAAAAATGTGTCCGCTAAGTTGTGTTTATGTGCTGAGTGTGAAACCCTAACCCTCATCCGTGTGAGTCTGACTGTGTGTGTGTGTGTGTGTGTGTGTGTGTGTGTGTGTGTGTGTGTGTGTGTGTGTCCAGTTGGCTAATGGCAGTATAATTTTTTCGCGGCTAAGGCCCATACCTCTGGTGAGTCCCTTAAGCCCTAATCACTTTAACACAGTTCTTCCCCCTCTCTGCCCCCGGCCCTTCATAACGGCACCCCCCTCTCAGGTCGTAACACCACACTACACCGAACATACACACACACACGCACACCTTTCACATGAGACGCCGCAGGAATGTTTTGCAACAGGGGAAAACTTTGACTTGACGGGGAAGTGCCCCCGTGTTTGTGAGCAAAATAGATGCCGGCGGTCGGAGAGCGCGACCGGACCTGCTCGCACCAGCCTGCATGCACGCTTCTTATGATGGCTGCTGTGTTGACGGAGTAGGACCGGGACCGCTTACGACTTTTTTGTGTCACTGGTCACACACACACACACACACACATACACACACTACCTGGTCAGGGAAGAACTCCAGCAGGAACGGGCCCAACAGGATGACTCCCAAACTCTCTGGATCCAGTTTACTCTTCATCAGACTGACGCTGGAGGATGGACAGTACAGAGGAGGAGACGGAGATGAAGGGGGGGGGGTGAACAGCAGATGAATAATACGGGGTGGGGGAGAACAGAGAGAGCGAGATAGAACAGATAAATGGGAAGGGGAGGGACGAGAGCGAGACAGAGCAGGGTATGAATTTGCCGTATCTGATCCGTGAGAAGTTGTTTATGAAAACCAAACTGGGTAACATTTAAAATTGCCCAATCAATCAGCGAGGGGTTATGAAGCTTGTGTTTGCGATTGTGTGTGTGTGTGTGTGTGCGTTGTATCAAAGTGTGTGCATGTTTTTGGGAATACCATGGCACTACTAAGTATACCTCCTTCCAGACATTCCTTCGTGTTGGAGTAGTGTTATTTTTGTTTTTGCAGTGATAAAAGTACTAAAAGTCAGATTGTCCTTTTAAGGCAGAAAGTAGAGAGGAGCGGGTCGGCCCAGACATGCAGGAGAGGGGAACGATAACCTTGCTGCGCCTCTGCTTTTACACTCCGGGCTGCACATGCAGATGGGTGACGTGGCGAGCAGCAAGACCCCTCTTTAAGCAGGAGATCCACAGTGGACTTGTGTTAGGGTAGAGATGGCCTTGCTGGTCTGCGGCGGTGTTATACTGTGACTGCATGTGACCGCTTAAACGAAAAGCCAGCTGTGCCGTTAATGAGGTGATTGTGCATGGGCCACATTCATCATGCTGCACTGCACCCCCGCGTCATAAGATGTCTCAATAAACCGGAAAACTTCCTGTTCGAGGTATTACGCAGTCAGCTGATGTGCGGTTTGTCAAGACTGGTGAGTTCTGTGAATCTACAGTGGCCTAAGTGTTTTCTTCAGCCATAAAACTGCCCTCACAGTGCACAGTGGTGAGGCGACTGATGATAACTGGCCTTTTTGCATCAGTCTCTGTCAGCTGTGCTTGAAATATCGTTGTGTTTGGATATTCCAAGTTAGTGAACATGAACAGGTTTCTGCCAAAGGTTAAAAAAAAGAAAGAAAAAAGCGCTATGAGGGGGGCATCTGGGTAGGCTGGCGGTCTATTCCGTTGCCTACCAACATGGGGATCACCGATTCGAATCCCCGCGTTACCCCCGGCTTGGTCAGGCGTTCCTACAGACACAGTTGGCCGTGTCTGCAGGTGGGAAGCCGGATGTGGGTGTGTGTCCTGGCCCCTGCAGTAGCGCCTCCTCTGGTCGGTCGGGGCGCTTGTTCAGGGGGGAGGTGGGGGAATAGCGTGATCCTCCCACGTGCTACGTCCCCCCTGGCGAAACTCTTCACTGTCAGGTGAGTAGAAGCGGCTGGCGGCTCCACGTGTATCAGACGAGGCGTGTGGTAGTCTGCAGCCCTCCCCGGATCGCCAGAGGGGGTGGAGCAGCGACCGGGACGGCTCGGAGAGTGGGATTGCCCTGGTATAATTGGGAAGAAGGGGGGAAATTAAAAAAAAAAAAAAAAAAAAGGCACTATGGATCCTTGGGAGATGTCATCCATACGCACATTCAGGAGCTCCTCCATTGAAAGAGAACACGGAAAGTGACATTTTTGGGTGTTGTTGTGGCACCCAGGGTGGTTTTTAATCAGGCTGTGGACATTTGCCCGGTTCATAACTGTCAGCACCGCAATGAAATAAAGCCAGTTCAGATGTAAAAGCTCAAACAAACATTCTTTGTGCTTGCAACATCGGTTCTAATTTGTTGCCGATGGAGTGATTCCATGCTCCTGATGACATCACGGATCAGGCTGTCCGGTCCCTGAGTGAGATGTTTGTGTAAATGATTACCGACCAAACTGTTTAAAATCAGAGGGACTACTCCACGGCACTCTGTTTCGGGTTTGATTTACACTTGGAGAAAATCTTAAAATAAAGCAAACAAACCATAGAATTAGCGTTATTTCTTTGATTTTGACTGAGAAAACTGTATCTTATGAACCTCAAAGAAACAAGACTAATCTGAGATTTTACGGAACTTCAAAATGCCAAAGAGTATTCCAGTGTACACTTTGAGTCCATTTTCTTTTTTTTGTGAACCTTTTCTGTTGCTGACTGGTTGCGGATTCAACAGCGGTGCCCCAACGACCTCTCGAGAGGTTACAGGATAGTTGAGGTGGTGGTGAGATTCTGTTGCAGGGTGTATGTGTAAGAGGATCATCATCATCATCGGCGGTCACTCGGGATCGAGTATGACTGTCCTGGGGGGACGCCTGCACGTGACAGCTTTTCACGTGGAGTGGCTGATGTGCCTGCAGCCACGCCACGGTCCTTGGCAGGGGGTGTCCAGAGTCCAATGGCATGGAGAACCAAGACGATTGGGGACCACCCTCAGCTGCAGCCTTCATCCACCTTCACTGCCGTTGTGACCCGGAGACATCTTCCTGCAGTTCCGCCGTTGAGGTCTTTGTTGGATCGCACTTTGTCTGGAACCGCCTCCTTGACCTATCCGCCTTGGGTGACCCTACCAGGAGCCAAGCTCCGGACGCATGGCTCTTGGGATCATTGCTACACACAAGCTTCTCCACCACAACAAGGTGGAGATCCAGGAGGAGTGTATGAGGATGTCTATTAGTGACCCTGATGTTGTGATGAAATGCTGCAAACCAATTTCCTACAGGGACAAATAAAGTTTCTCTCTATCTTAACGCAGCTGGTAATAGAGCAGATAACCCAACTTGCGGCATTACTGATTAGAGATGTGTAACCGTTCCTCAAATTTTCAGTTTCAGCTGACTTTTTTCTTCCTTCACAACTTCAAACTTAAGTGTGTCTGTGATCGTCGGATAATCATCTGATGATATCTGATTCTGGACAGATGTTTGCCTTAAGTGCTTATACTGACTGCTGGCAGACCCACGGAAAATATTGACTTCACTCTCTGGGGGAATAAAAGAAAAATCAATGTCTATAATATTGCTGCTATAATCCATCCATCCATTATCCAAGCCGCTTATCCTAATTAGGGTGGAGGAGGCTGGAGCCTATCCCAACAGTCCAGTCTATAGACTGATGGGCCAAAACATTATGACCCCCCACAGGCAAACCAAATAATGTTGACCATCTCCAAGTAAGGGCACATGTCAAGGTGTGGGTAGATCAGATGGTGAGTGGACAATCAGATCTCGTACTCAACGTGTTGGATGCAGGAGAAATGGGCAGGAGTAAAGACCTGAGTGATTTTGAAAAGGGCCAAATTGTTATGGCCAGACGACTGGGTCAGAGCATCTCTGAAATGGCAAGGCAAGTAAGTCAGAAGTGGTGAGTACCTACAGACGGTGGTCCGAGGAGGGACAAACCACAAACCAGCGACAGTGTGTTGGGCACCCAAGGCTCATCGATGCGCGACGGCAACAAAGTCTATTCCGTCTGGTCTGAACTGACACAAAGCACATCGCGCCCTGCTGTGTATGGGGCTGTGTAGCCACAGACCAGTCAGAGTGCCCATGAGCACCCCTGTCCACCGTTGAAAGCAACTGCAATGGGCACGGGAGAGTCAGAACCGGACCTTGAAGCAGTGGAAGAAGGTGGCCTGGTCCGACGAGTCCCATTTTCTTTAGCTCACATAGATGGCCATGCCATGTATATGTGCGCTCTTTCCTGGGGAAGTGATGGCACCAGGATGCATTGCGGCAATGTTCTGCTGGGAAACCCTGGGTCCGGCCATTCATGTAGAAGTCAGTTTGACATGTGCCACCTACCTAAACATCGCTGCAGCCCAGGTACACGCCTTCATGGTAGCGGTATTCCCTGATGGCAGTGGTCTCTTTCAGCAGGATAATGCTTCCTGCCACACTGCACACTTTATTCAGGAATGGTTTCAGGAACATGATGTAGTGTTCAAGGTGTTGCCCTGGCCTCCAAATTCTCCAGATCTCAATCTGATTGAACATCTGTGGGATGTGCTGGACCGACAAGTCCGACCCACGGCGGCTCCACCTCGCACCTCACAGGACTTAAAGGATCTGCTGCTAATGTTTTGGTGCCAGATACCACAGGTCACCTTCAGGGGTCTTGCAGAGTTCACACCTTGGTGGGTCGGTGCAGTTTTGGCGACACATGGAGGACCAACAGCATATTAGGCAGGCGGTCATAATGCTTTGGCTCGTCAGTATAAATATATTGGCATTTTGTCAACAGCAAAAAATAACAAAATACAGAGGACAAGAAGAGATGGAAACGGATGAGCTGATGTGGCGGCCCCAAATGGAAGCAGCCAAAAAAAGAAGAAGAAGATTTTTGTCAACAGCAAATTTACATTACCAAACCATCTTTGAACAGCACCAATATTTGTTTTACGTTTACTGATCAAAATAAATTATTTGGTGAGGGCATGCACCGGTTTATTGTACATGGGGGACATCTAATATCATTGCAAGGAGGTTCGGCGACTGCCTTGCTGGGTTTTAGGACAGAGACGGGCCTGTTTGCTGCGGGGAATGGAGACTGGGGATTGGTCCACTTCCTTGTGCCGTTAGCCTGTGATGTGTGCCCCATCTGGGGGTCTGGAGAGCAGATCAGCAGCCGCGGCACTGCGGTCCAGTTTCCAGGCCAGGGCTGAGGGCTGCATCACCGGGGCTTACTGCCCCTCAGATGAAACACGCCTCCGTTTGAAGCGGCTCTTTAAAGTGTTTCCGCCCTCTCTCTCTCTCCCCTCTTTCTTTCTTCCTGCAGTTAATGGTCTCGTTCTTTCCTCCTCTTTCTTTCTTTCTTTTCTTCCTGCGTTCTTTTATAGGGAGTGCTCTCTGGCCTTACTTTATAGTGGCCCTGTTAGTGAAATATGAGCGCGGGCTGCTGACCTGGCCTGGCCGTGACTTACGAGTTAGAACTTTAGAACTTCTACAGGTGCCACACACACACACACACACACACACACACACACTAGAGTTGTTGACACAGATACCCACAAGTTCACGGTCTCACTCTCTCTCTCTAATACTCACACCCAAACACACAAAGCCTTGAGCACTTACTAATCAGGCTCTGAGACAAGGTCAAGGGCCTTCATCACGTCCTCCAGCAAAGACTCTGGGATGAAACCATTATCTAGAGAGAGAGAGAGAGAGAGAGAGGGGAGAGAGGGGGGGAGCAAGAAAGAGGGGAAAACAAAGCTTGGTGCACTGGTTGACCCAGAAGGAACAGACACAGCAGGCTTCAGTGACACTGAGGAAGAGGAGGCCTACATACATGCAGCACGAGCTCTATTTACATCTAAAGGCCATGGGGAATTGACTCATCTCATACAACTAACAGCTCTATGCACGTGCACACACACTAACATGTACACGCACACGCGCACGCACGCACACACACACACACACACACACACGCCTTGTCCTCTCTCTCTGACCTACATTCCTTGGCTGTAATGACTGCTCTACCTGAGAGGACCAGCTTTAAACACTAACACGTGTGTTTGGCTCAATAAGTGCAAGTGTGTGTGCGTGTGCGTGCGTGTGTGCGTGCACACTCGTGTGTAGGGGCACACATATATGTATTATTGCTCTCATGTACACACTTGTGCATCAGTGCGTGTGGCCTCTCGTACTGTGATGCAAACCAAGACGGGGCACGAAGAGGACTAACTGACGCTCGGGGGGCATCCCTGCCCTGCTCCCCGACATCAGCCCCTCCGGCAGGCAGGAGCCACGGCACGGGGGTTTCACACCGGCAACCGCCAGGCCACGCGGCGAGGAGCGGCGAACACGCCGAACCCGTCACAGGCAAGTATGTGTGTGTGTGTGTGTGGTGAATCACATGACTGCGTCTGGCGCCTGTCTTCCATAACACAGGGAGCTATGCGGACTCCACATGTGACACGCAGATTTACGACCTCTACACAGAACTGCACTCTGCTGCTGGCAACGCCCCCCGTGTGCGCGAACACAATTAAGTGTGCGTTTGTGCGCTTCGTCAATACATTTCAATACCCTGTGCCGATTCATATCAGTGTGTGTACACTATCTGTGTGTGCGTTTGTGTTCTTGTGTGAAAGCGTGTGCGTTATGGACATATGGTGTGCGGAATGTTCCGGCAGATGCAAGCCGGAGTGGCTCTCCGCATGAGCGGAGCGCCTCGTCCTGCCTTCTTGCCCCCTCCGGGTTTCTCTGGTGGGATTCCGAACTGGTCCGACGGCTGTGTTTACACACTCGCTGTCAAAGTGGCGGGAGTGAGGCGGCAAGACCGCTCTCAGCTGGTCGGGCTCACCTCCCCGGTACACACAACAACCATATGTGCGCTCACGCGCGCACACACACACACACACACACACACACACACACACACACACACACACGGCTGTCCACACACAAACGACCACATGCATGCACACATACAAAAACACACACACACGAAGGATACCCCGAGATGCACAGGCAGACACACACCAAACTACACACACAGATCCCTACGACTCAGCATATTGTTCCTATAAACTCAGCGACGAGGAATGTTGCGACGCACAACGCCCGTTGCACAACAAAAACACACGAACGTGTTTATGTGTGTTTGTGCTATCAATGTGCAGATTTAATCAGGGTCTCAGCTGAAAGCTGTTGCAACACAGAGGGCTCTTAGCGTGTAGTGTGGAGGGGACGGTATGCCTGTGACTCGAATATGACCCCCCCCCTCCGCCCTCCCGCCCCCCATTATATCTCTCCATGTCTTTCTTTCTCCCCCTCTCTCATCTCTGGAACAGAGGCCACAAATTTACCTAGCAGATGTTCAGCTGAGACAAAATGTTTCATTTAGATGCCGTTTCTCAAGTCGAGGAGTGGAGGGGGGGCAGTAGTGGTTCATGTGCACACACACACACATGCACACACACACAGAACACACAATTATCACTTCCACACCCTAATCCTGGGGTCACTACTTGTCTTAAGAAAGCGAGTGCTGCTGACAACATCTGATATGTGGCTCCTGTGAAAAAAGACACATGGTGACCGTCTCTCTCTCTCTCCCTCTCTCTCTCTCTCTCTTCCTCTGCGCCTCCTGTCACTCTTTTCCGCGTCCTTCCCCTCGCCTTTACCCCGTCACCTCAAGCCGGGAACAAAGGAAAAGGACGCGGAGCAGAGATGAAGGGGGGGGCAGTTGACTCAGCTGTGAGAGAATCTTATCTCACCAACCTAAACATCAACAGGGAGAGGAGGGCGGGTGGGGGGGGGGACACACCACCATTCTGCCTGCAGCACATGGAGGAGAGGGAGAGGAGGAGGGCAGGGGAGGTTATAGAGACACCTGCTCCACCAGGAAGGAAAGAGAGGAAAGACAACAGGACAAGGATATTGTACTTCCACAGTTTGTGTGTCTGTGTGTGTATATATATATATATATATATATATATATATATATCGTTCGTTTCGTTTAGGTTGTCCGTCGTGTCCGATGATGACAATCCTGCCTCTGTCACTTGTGAGTCTTCTTATGGCTGTAAAGCCCAATCCGCGATCCACAATGTCTGCCACAGACAGAACAGGTGAAATCACTGACTTGGGGTGTAGGTGTGGTACTGGCTTCATGTCTCTTCAGACGTCTTCTGGTCCGTCGATCACCGCGGTCCTTCTCGAGGTTTTGCACCCCTTGTTGACAGAGCTGCCGCCAGATGGAGCGTTGGGCGGCAGTGTCTTCCAGCTGGCTCGGGTTCAGGCCGCACTTCTTTATGATGGTCTTCAGCTGGTCTTTGTACCGTTTTTTCTGGCCCCCTGCCAAGCGGCGGCCAAGATGTAGCTGGCCATACAGCACTTTACGCGGTAAGCGCTCCTTTGGCATCCTGATGACGTGACCGAGCCATCGAAGTTGGTGCTGGGTGACGGTAGCCTCCATGCTGATGCAGTTGGTCTTGCGGAGTATTTCAGTATGGGGCACTCGGTCACGCCAGGTTATCCTCAGGATGCATTGTAGGCATCTGATGTGGAAGGCCTCAAGCATCCTGAGGTGGTGGCTGTACAGGGTCCACGCCTCACAGCTGTAGAGGAGAGTCGTGATGACAACTGCCAAGTAGACAGATATTTTGGTGTGGAGGTTGAGGTCTTTGTTTTGAAAGACCCTTCTCCTAAGTCTGCCAAAAGAGGATGACGCTTGTTTAATCCGGTTTTGCATCTCCCTGTCGATGCTGCAGTCGTCAGAGAGAAAGCTGCCCAGGTATTTGAAGGATTCCACTGTTGCAAGCGGTTTGTCGGAGATGTTGAAGGTTGGTGAATGAGATGGAGGAGTAGATGCCCACTGGCATACTACTTCAGTCTTTGTCACATTTATAGAGAGCCCCAGCCTACCATACGCCCTTGCAGCAGCTGCAAGGGTAGCTTGTAGTGCCTCGGGTGTGTGGGCCACAACTGCACAGTCATCTGCGTACTGTAACTCAATGATGTGCTCCGATGTCATTTTTGTGACCGCTTGGAGCCTACGGATGTTAAATAGGTTTCCATCTAGTCTGAAGTCCACAGTAACCCCACTGTCCTTCCTGATTTCCTTGTGGAGCAGCAATGTCACACACAGGAGGAAGATGTTAAAAAGAACTGGAGCAAGGATGCACCCCTGACGTACCCCGGTGCACACCCTGAAGGGCTCAGATTCCTGGCCTCCAATGGTCACACGTGCCATCATCCCCACGTGAAATCTTTGAAGGATGTTGACAAACTTTCGTGGACAGCCAAACTTCAGGAGGATGTTCCATAGGATGTCCCTGTTGACTGTGTCGAAAGCCTTTGACAGGTCGATGAAGGCTATGAAGAGGTTCTGATGTTGCTCCCTGCACTTCTCTTGGAGTTGCCGTGCTGTGAACACCATGTCCACAGTACTCCTATTCTTCCTAAACCCACACTGTGACTCAGGCAACAGCTCCTCTGAGATGTGTTTTACCAGCCTGTGTAACATGAGTTTGGCCAGGACTTTTCCAGCAACAGCCAGTAGTGAAATGCCACGGCTGTTGCAACAGAGGGACTTGTCTCCTTTGCCTTTATATATGGAGATGATGTTAGCATCCCTCCACTGCTGAGGGACAGTTTCGTTCTTCCATACGTGTGAGATGAACAGGAAAAGTGCACGGGTGCAGAGGTAGCCTCCCTGTTTAAAAATCTCTGCAGGGATACTGTCAGGGCCAGGGGTCTTGTTATTTTTCAGCGACCTAACTGCACAATGAACCTCTTCAAAGGTTGGTGGAAGGTCAAGGTCTTGGATGGTGGGGCGGACAGGTAGTTCATCCAAGATCGAGGGATCGGTTGGGGAGGGCTGGTTCAAAAGAGTCTCAAAATGTTCTGCCCATCTTTTTGTGATGAGTTTCTGGTCTTTTATGAGGGTGGTACCATCATCAGACTTCAGGGGGGAGACAGAGCAGTTTCTTGGGCCGTAGATGGTTTTCACTGCATCATAAAAGTTGTGCATATCATTTCTATCGGCATGGGATTGTATTTCATTTGCCTTCGATATCCACCACTCATTCTGCAGGGCACGCAATTTTGACTGCACCTCTCTCCTGGATGCTTGCCATTGTTGCCGGAGTGTAGCTGATGTGGGATTGTTGAGGACAGCACTGTGTGCTTTATGCATGCCTTTGAGTATGGAAGTTATTGTGCCTGTGTTGTCATTGAACCAGTCCTGGTGTTTTCTGCTCTTGTAACCGATGGATTGGGATGCTGCCTTGTAGAGTCTGGAGCTCACGGAAGACCATTTCCTGTCAATGGAATCATCCGTGCTCAAGAGAAGCTCAATGTCTTCCAGGTTTTCAGCCAGAGAGAGGCGGAGATTGTTCTGGACCTCAGCCTTTTCTAGCCGGGTACAGTCAAGCCTCTTCTTTCCTGACCTTTGGAGACGAACAGCAGGGCGTACCTCCACCTGGAGCCTGGTCATGATGAGCCGGTGATCTGTCCAGCACTCAGCACCTCTCATTGCACGAGTGAGTAAGACGTCTTTTGTATCAGCACGTCTCACAATGATGTAGTCCAATAGGTGCCAATGTTTGGAGCGTGGGTGCATCCAGGATGTTTTGTGCTTGTTTTTTAATTGGAAGAGGGTGTTTGTGATGGTCAAGCCATGCTCAGCACAGAGGCTTAGGAGGCGCAGTCCATTTGCATTGACTTTCCCAATGCCATGCCCACCAATGACACCACTCCACACCTTGTTGTCTTTCCCCACTCTGGCATTGAAATCGCCCAGCAAAAAGATCTTGTCCTCCTTGGGTATATGACGGAGAGCCTCATCTAGTGACTGATAGAAGCGGTCCTTTACGTCATCCTCTGATGGCAGTGTTGGTGCATAGGCACCTAGGAGGGTGGCATAACGTTTCTTGGCCAGAGGGATCCTGAGCGACATGAGTCTTTCACTTATGCCAATCGGTGTTTCAGTGAGTCTTGGTAGGAGGCTGTTTTTTATTGCAAATCCCACACCATGCTGATGTTGTCCTCCTGCAGGGTATCCCTTCCAGAAGAAGGTGTAGGTGTCCTCCTTCAGGGAGCCTTCATCCAGGAACCTGGTTTCACTGAGTGCAGCAATGTCAATATTGTAGCGATTGAGTTCCGCTGCAATTAGTGCAGTCCTTCGCTGAGGTCTTTCGGCATTAACGTCCAGCAGAGTTCTTATGTTCCATGTTGCCAGTTTAAAGGGAATTATTTTCTTTTTTTTATTTCGACCGCAGAGTGGAATGTCCTGATAGGTGCGGTAGCCTATCCAGGATGTTTTGAGTGGGCAATGTTTAGGCCACCTTTTCTAGGCCCCTCCCCAGTTGGGGTGAGCAGTGTGGCTCCTAAATAGGGCTGCTCAGACACACAGGGGTCTGCCGAGAGCAGCTGCCACTCAAGCCCAGCTGCTGGCGACCATGAATAGCCCTGTGCCGCTGGCGTGCAGGGGTCTGATTAGGAACTTCCAGTGCATTCATACCTGCTCCCGTCACCAGACACCCCATCGCCGCCAGACTTTGATCCATATTCCGGTTGCTGGTCTCACCGAGGCAGAGGTGGATACCTGCGCAAAGAGATTATTTACAGTGCCGCTGGGGGTGCGCATGTCCCAGCAGCACTTCTTCACTGTGAGAGGGTGGGATCTGGTGGCAAGGGGGGCCCAAGACGACCAGCACTCTTCCACAGCTGCAGGAGGCTGCCGGAGCTCCAGTCTGTCAGAGGACCGCCTATCGTGCGCCGCCATGCACATTGCTTTTCTCTCAGGGTGTGCTCCCCTAGCCTTTGTCGTCCTACACTTACCCACAAGGCAGTGGGACAGTGGTTGGTCAATGCCAGGGCGTATCCACTTCACATGGGCCTGCGCATTAGACCTCTGGGGACCACTGTAGCTCCGAGATCCCCTACAGTTTAGCCAGGGACCGCAAGGTACCCAGTTACCGTGTGTGGCCACGAGGAGGCACTGCAGGAGTCTTGGCGGTAGAGAGGCTATGTACCGGCAGGGGAGACTTACGCACTCGGCTCCTCTTTTCACCCCCACAAAGAGGGCTAGCCGGCGGCAGTAGCTGAGAGCAGAGAGTAGCAAGCAGAAGCAGCATGCAGCATGCACTAACTACAAGCACTACTACCCCAGTATTACTGCACTGACGCATCACACACGCCCTGTGCATCACACACACACACACACACACATACATATATATGTTCAGTCCGTGGCTGAGATTTACCTTCAGGATCAAATGACTGGAAGACTCTCCTGGCTTGCTCTGATGGAGACTCAGGACCCACCAAGGACATCTCCTATAGAGAGACGGAGAAAGAAAGAAGATTTTTCTGAATTTTAAAACAACCCTGATCAACGAGAAGCAGACTTTATCAACGACACATTTTCTATCGCTATCCGTCCATCCATTATCCAAACCGCTTATCCTACACAGGGTCGCGGGGATACTGGAGCCTATCCCAGCAGTAATCGGGCGGCAGGCGGGGAGACACCCTGGACAGGCCGCCAGGCCATCACAGGCCACACATTCACACCTAGGGACAATTTAGTACGGCTGATTCACCTGACCTGCATGTCTTTGGACTGTGGGAGGAAACCCACACAGACACGGGACGACCTGGGTTGTTGACCCCCAAGGTTGGACAACCCCGGGGCTCGAACCCAGGATCTTCTTGCTGTGAGGCGACCGCGCTAACCACTGCGCCACTGTGCTGCCCACTCTATCACCGTCATATTTTAGTTTTCATTCAGGCTTGTGGTATTGGAGCTGAAAACACGGCGACCCAGAACATTAATAAGCAGGACAAGCTTCACGAGACAGCACGCGCACACACACACACACACATTTTCTCTCCCCTCTCCTCTTTTTTGCATGGTAATTTCTCTTTTAGCTCTGAGGCTTTGGCTAGACTGTTGATGGAACCTCCATGCCAACAACATGTTCAGCACTGACCTGATACAAACACAGATATGGAGGGAGACAGAACGGAGCAGACAGAGAGACCTCGAGAGACAGAGAGAGCAAGACAGCATTAGAGAGAGACAGAGCGAGACAGAGTGAGAGAGAGATACAGAATGAGAGAGAGACAGAGCAAGAGAGAGACAGAACGAGAGAGAGACATAGAGTGAGAGAGACAGTAAGAGAGAGAATGAGAGAGAGAGACAGAGAGAGACAGTTGTTATGTATTGTCGTAATACCTTTGCATTCTGTACTGTACTTTATAGCTTTGGCAATGCAATACGCTTTTTTTTGTCATGCCAATAAAGCTCAATTGAATTGAATTGAAAAATTGAGAGAGACTAACAGAGAGAGCGAGAGACAGAGAGAGAGAGGGAGAGATAGCGACAGAGAGAGAGAGAGAGACAGAGTGAGAGACAGCACGAGAGCAAGACAGTGAGAGAGACAGAGAGAAAGAGCGAGAGACACAAGAGCGAGAGAGAGACAGAGAGAGAGAGACAGAGCGAAAGAGAGACAGAGAGGGAGAGACAGAGACAGAGGGAGAGATAGCGACAGAGAGAGAGAGACGGAGAGAGTAAGAGACAGCACGAGAGAGCAAGACAGAGCGAGAGAGACAGAGAGAAAGAGCGAGAGACACAAGAGTGAGAGAGAGAGACAGAGCGAGAGAGAGGGAGAGAGACAGAGAGAGAGGGAGAGATAGCGACAGAGAGAGAGAGACAGAGAGAGTGAGAGACAGCACGAGAGCAAGACAGTGAGAGAGACAGAGAGAAAGCGAGAGACACAAGAGCGAGAGAGAGAGAGAGCGAGAGAGAGACAGAGAGAGACAGAGACAGAGCGAGAGAGACAGAGAAGGAGAGACAGAGACAGAGGGAGAGATAGCGACAGAGAGAGAGAGATGGAGAGAGTAAGAGACAGCACGAGAGCAAGACAGAGCGAGAGACACAAGAGTGAGAGAGAGACAGAGCGAGAGAGAGGGACAGAGAGAGAGTGAGAGACAGAGTGAGAGAGAGAAAGAGAGAGACAGAGAGGGAGAGAGAGACAGAGAGGGAGAGAGAGACAGAGAGGGAGGGACAGAGAGAGAGTGAGAGACAGAGTGAGAGAGAGAAAGAGAGAGACAGAGAGGGAGAGAGAGACAGAGAGGGAGAGAGACAGAGAGAGGGACAGAGAGAGAGTGAGAGACAGAGTGAGAGAGAGAAAGAGAGAGACAGAGAGGGAGAGAGACAGAGTGAGACAGAGTGAGTGAGAGACAGAGAGAGAGCGAGAGTGAGAGAGAGACAGAGTGAGACAGAGTGAGTGAGAGACAGAGAGAGAGCGAGAGTGAGAGAGAGACAGACAGAGAGACAGAGTGAGAGGGACAGAGAGAGAGCGGCAGCAAGATAAAGATGAGGAGCTATGAAGAGATGAGAGAGAGAAGGGGAGGTAGCAGAGATGGAGGGAATGTGAGCAGACAGACTGCAGCAGAGCTGAGCTCAGGAAGGATCGATTCCTGGACAGAGGAGGAGCAAACAGGGTGACTAATGAATAATGAGGGGAGAGAGCCGGGACACGGGGGAGGTGGAGGGGTAGAGAACAGGACCGGGGTGGGGGGGGATATTTCCCTCAGTTTAAGGGAAAACAAGGGCTCAACAATGCCGATGCATTAAGACAGCCGGGCCCGAAGTGAAACGGCCGAAGAAAGACCCAGAAACTTTTGTGTGTCTGCTGCTTCTCAGATGTTGTTCCCGGACTTCTTCTGTAAAAAAAAACCCCCCAAAAACAACTATTAAATTCGGGGATCAATTCTGGCAACGCTAACGCAATGCGCGTCTGGTTGCAGGGAACGCAACGGCCCGTGCTGTGGTGCAGGGGAGACCGCTAATGCAGACCTTGTGTTGCATGATTTTGTGCGTGTTTGTAAGCTGAGGGGCCAACATAATCACGGGGGTCCATTGGGTTATTAACTGATCTTCTGATAAAGCTGGACGGCTTGTTTTCACTCCAAACATACAATCAGGAAATCGAGTGTTACGCGCAAACACACACACACACACACACACGTGCACAAACACACATACAGACACACACGCCGAGTTCTGGTGAGGACTACAGTGTGTTTGTTTGTTGACTGGGTTTAGAGGAACATTTTTGCCAGAGGGTGAGGAGAAATGAGGAGAACATACTGATGTGTGGGGTGTGTGCGTGCACATGTGTGTGCGTGCATGTGTGTGTAGATTCCTGAAAACTGCCAGCAGTGTGTGTTGATTAACAAACTGTCACTAAGGCCAAACCCCCCCCCCCCCGCGTGACTTGTGACAGCCCTGAGATGCTGGGAACATTCCTCATGTTTTCTCTCGCTCTCTCTCTCTCTACTTTCTCGGACAACAAGGTGAGGTTCAGGGGGCGTCCGGGTGGCGCGGCGGTCTACTCCGTTGCCTAACGACACGGGCATCGCTGGTTTGAATCCCCGTGCCACCTCCGGCTTGGTCGGGCGTCCCTACGGACACGATCAGCCGTGTCTGCGGGTGGGAAGTGTGTCCTGGCCGCTGCGCTAGCGCCTGCTCTGGTCGGTCGGGATGCCTGTTCGGGGGGGGGGGGGGGACAGTGTGATCCTCCCACGTGCTACGTCCCCCATGGCGAAACTCCTCACTGTCAGGTGAAAAGAAGCGGCTGGCGACTCCACATGTATCGGAGGAGGCATGCGGTAGTCTGCAGGGAGCAGTGACCGGGACGGCTCGGAGGAGCGGGGTAATTGGCCGGGGAAAAAAGGGGGAAAAATTGCAGAAAACAAAAAACCCGAGGTGACATTCTTACCCCGTGAGACCGACAAGTAGGAAAGTAGGATATCTTTCGATCGTTTCAGGGCCACTTCCGAAATGAGAATCGAAACGGCAGTGCCATGAAAGCACTGCTGCGCTCTTCGAGAGAGGAGTGCTTGGAGGAGAAGAAAACAAGGAAGTTACTGAGAGGCAATTTTTGTTTTTATTGCGGTATCATTGCTTTAGGGTAATTAGATCGCATCATAACCGTCCATAGGGTGGGTGGTTGTGTCAGGAAGGGCATCCCATGTAAGATTCTGCCAAATCATTATGCGGATTGACAAGACCGCCATTGGTGCTGCGCCCTCACAGGGTGCCGGTGGAAACTACCAGAGCCGCTGTGGCGACCCCTGGGAAACAGGGAACAAACCAGTAGAAGAAGAAGATGAGATCATACCAGGACTACAACAACAGCAAGAACATACATACTAACACATATATCCAAAACAAATCACTGTCCAGGAGAACGAACGCCGGGATGACTGTCGGAACTGCCGGTCTGCATGGGCTAGCAGTTAGCTTAGCCTGCCCCGCTTCCGCATCCTGTCAGACCGCCCTCGGTGCTTCTTCCTCGGGCGCAGCTCCAGGCCCAAGGACGCAGCAGACCAGGCTCCCTCGGCCGATCTGACGCCGGCTCTCCCAGCCAGACACCCTCAACACACCTCCTCACACTCCACATGACGACACCAAAAACACCACAGTCAAGGCTAGGCGAGGCCGCCGCGGGACTGCCCTTGGTGTTAGCGGAACTGCCGGTCTGCATGGGCTAGCAGTTAGCTTAGCCTGCCCCGCTTCCATGTCCTGTCAGACCGCCCTCAGTGTTACCTCCTCGGTCACGGCTGCAGGCCCAAGGACGCAGCAGACCAGGCTCCCTCGGCCGATCTGACGCCGGCTCTCCCAGCCAGACACCCTCAACACACCTCCTCACACTCCACATGGCGACACCAAAAACACCACAGTCAAGGCTAGGTGAGGCCGCCGCGGGACCGCCCTCGGTGTTAGCGGAACTGCCGGTCCGCATGGGCTAGCAGTTAGCTTAGCCTGCCCCGCTTCCACGTCCTGTCAGACCGCCCTCGGTGTTACCTCCTCGGTCACGGCTGCAGGCAGGGCCGTGGTCCCTGGGCCCACAAGACGTGGCAGACCAAGCTCTCCCAGCCATCAAACGAAGACAAAACATAACCACAGAAGTGAACAAAGACACTGCATGGAGGCCGCTGCAAACGTGAATTTGCGCCGCCATCTTCGCACACCAGAAGTGGAAATATATTCCATATGATTCAGTGGGGAGGTGTTATATGAGGGGTTACATATGAAAAGATGCATTTAGAGTTTATATACACGCCAGCACACACACACCTCTAAGTGAGTAGGTGGGGGCGCAGTGCACCCACTCGCCGTTTCGCCATTTGCATAGTGGAGGGATTGTGTATGTGACAGCGGCGTGTTAGCCTAACACAGTGTTTTTATAGAGCATATAAGAGCCTGCTCATCTCCCCCAGACCGCCTTTATTAAAGCCAAAGCCTCAGATCCGCTCAGCCTGCTGGATTTCACTGCACACATATTACTGTCCTCAGGGCTTACACCGCTCACAGAAGACAGGGGGGGGGGGAGAAAATGATAGGGAGAGAGGGCGAGAGACTGAGACAAAGGGCAGAGGAGACAATGAGGGTGTGAGAGACAGAGAGATGGCATAAAACAGAAAGAAATGGGTGAAAGAGATCAAGACAGAAAGTGAGGGAAGGAGAGAAAGAGTAATACAGAGAAGGTCTGCAGGGTTCAGGGGACACATCAAGAGTGAAATGACTCCCAGCTGCTGACATTAACATACACACACACACACACACACACACAGACACAAACATATACACACACACACACACACACACACACACACACACAAGCGTGCACACGCATGCATGCACAGACACTCGCTCACACACACACAAGCATGCATGCACACACATGCACACACACGCAATCACACACTCAAACACACAAACAAGCATTCACACATGCATGCACACACACGCGCAATCATGCACTCATTCACACAAACAAGCACGCACGCACACGCACGCACACACACACACATGCACACACACACACATACACTCTCAAGCACTCGTTCACACACACAAGCATGCACACACACAGACAAGCACGCACGCACACACGCACACAAACATGCAGGCACACACACGTGCACACACACGCATGCACACACACACACACACTCTCAAGCAGTCATTCACACACACAAGCATGCACACACACAGACAAGCACACACAAACACACGCATGCACACACACTTTTTCACACATGCACGCACACACACGCACACACACACGCACACACCTGTTATGTAGCATGGAGTGACACCCAGGCTGTGTGGTTGTGTTGGCGTCACAGTTTGCTAAGTGTTATGGTAGATTTGTCATCTGCTAGACGTGTCAGTGTGTATCACTTTCAGGCTGAAGGTCAGTGTGCTGCCCCTGCAGGACACATGTTGGAGGAAAACAGCCTCGCACCCAGGACACACACAGCCCAGTTCACCAGACCCAGGCTGCGTCTCTGTCCTCACCAGCGAAATGACAAACGTTCCTTTCTTTTATTCCCCCCCCCCCCTTTTCTCTCCAATTGTACTCGGCCAATTACCCCGCTCTCCGAGCCGCCCTGGTCGCTGCTCCACCCCCCTCCGCCGATCCGGGGAGGGGTGATAACTCCACATGCCTCCTCCCATACATGTGGAGTCGCCAACCGCTTCTTTTCACCCGACAGTGAGGAGTTTCACCAGGGGGGCGTAACGTGTGGGAGGATCACGCTATTCCCCCCCAGTTCCCCCTCCCCCCCCCGAACATGTACCCCGACCGACCAGAGGAGGTGCTAGTGCAGCGACCAGGACACACACCCACATCCGGATCCCCACCCACAGACACGGCCACTCGCATCTGTAGGGACGCCCGACCAAGCCGGAGGTAACACGGGGATTCGAACCGGCGATCCCCGTGTTGGTAGGCAACGGAATAGACCGCCACGACCAAACTGAAGAGAATAGTTAGATTAAAGATCTGTAAAAAAAAAAAAGAGAAAGTCTTCCTTTCTCTTGCAAAACCCACGCTGCTCTGGGCCCGAAACACCCAGTCAACCACATCCAGGACATAAACACTTTACTGCGCTCTTCCTGGGGGCAGGGCAGATGCATGCTGGGTAAAAAAAAAACAAACAAAGAAAAAAAATCCCCTGGTGCCCGAGAGCTAGATACCTTACGATTACAGTTTGGGTGTCAACAAATACGAGTAACTATAATCGGTGGACGACACAAAAACAGAACAGTGTGTTATTACGACCGGTCTACAAACACTCGGCGCACAATGAACACGCCACGAGGACATGACTCACACGTGAGCGCCCCCACACACTCGTAATGAGAGCAGACGTGTCTATCTTTGTTTGTGTGTGTGTGTGTGTGTGTGTGTGTCTGTGTGTGTGCAGGATGACAGGTCTGCTCAGCTGTCTTTGATCTGTGTTTTATTAGAGGCCTGGGGAAGACGCTGCTGAGTTGGAAAACATGTCATGTTGCTAACACACTCCACAGGGAAGGCGTGTGTGTGTGTGTCTGTGTGCATGTGTGTGTCTGTGTGCGTGTGCATGTGCATGTGTGTGTGTGTGTGTATTTCGCTCCCTCTTAGTGTGAGTCTGTGAGAATCTGTTTATTTATTAGGCTTCTCCCCCGCCAGCTATGATTTGCTTATACTGGAGTACAGCCCTGCGTTTTTCGATGTACACAAACACACATGCACACAAACAGCAGACACCCACGCGCTCTTTCACCCACGCACACACACACACACAATTCCTGCACCAACACCGAGTCCTTGTCCAAAATCAGGGATGCAAACACATGTATGGTGAAAAAGAGAGCTACCCAAATATCATGTAACCATGTGGCTAAAGCCTGTGCTATATGTTCAAATAAACAGGAAGTTGTATTTAATATACTCAGATCAATAAGAGGCAGACAGACAAGTAGTAAATTCCATCCACCCAGTACCCAAGCCGCTAATCCTGATCGGGGTCGCAGGGATGCTGGAGCCTATCCCAGCAGTCACTGGGCGGCAGGTGGGGCGACATCCTGGACAGACCGCCGGTCCATCACAGGGCCCTGTTTCAGCAGCTCAGATATATTCCGTATTTCCAAGTTCAGTACGTCTCCCAGATCTTAAATCTCCTCACTACATGTGAGGGTTGTGGTTGGTGTTCAGTATTATTTATGTTGACAGTCAAGCCCACAGTAAACATGTTGTGTTACTCAAGAGATAATTATTCTCCATGATATGAAATATTGCAATATTGGAGATGATTTAAGGGCCGAAACCATGCAAAAACGTGACGTGAACATATAGTGTATCGATACGGCCCAGCAATATATTTCCACCGTTTTCCTGACTCGTCCGCAATTTCTACGCTTTAGGATTACATTTTCCAAATTCTCGTTCTATACATCTCCAGATGCTGCGGCTTTGCACAGGGACCCTGACATTCACTCTGTGAGGTCCCAGATGTGCCCTCGAACATGTGAAGTTGAAGAACACAGAAACAGGATCCGACAGTTCCAAGTAGTAAATTAAGCTTTTTATTTTCAGAATTAGAAAAGTAACATAACTGCAGTGTTGGGGAGTCGTTAATTACATGTACTTCAATTATATCCTCAATGTGCGACACTGTCCGCTCCTTAAAACACTCCCGGGATGCCTCAGTGAGGTCTTACATCACACACTGTCACACTTTACTCTTCGTCACTTCTGTTGTACCTCTGTGTAACTACAGGACATTCCAGACTCATTCATTCATTCATCTTCAGCCGCCTCTCCGGGGTCGGGTCGCGGTGGCAGCAGGCTAAGTTGGGCACTCCAGACGTCCCTCTCCCCAGCAACGCCCTCCAGCTCCTCCTGGAGGATCCCAAGGCGTTCCCAGGCCAGATTGGACATGTAGTCCATCCAGCGAGTTCTGGGTCTACCCCGGGGTCTGCTCACAGTTGGACGAGCCCGGGAAAACCTTCAAAGGAAGGCGCCCAGGAGGCATCCTTACCAGATGCCCGAACCACCTCAACTGGCTCCTTTTGACGCAAAGGAGCAGCGGCTCTACTCCGAGCTCCCTCTGGATGTCTGACCTCCTCACCCTATCTCTAAGGCTGAGCACAGACACCCTATGGTGGAAACTCATTTCAGCCGCTTGTATCCACGATCTCACCCTTTCGGTCACGACTGAAAGCTCATGACCATAGGTGGGGATTGGAACGAAGATTGACTGGTAAATTGAGAGCTATACCTTCCAGGCTCAGCTCCCTCTTCACCACAACAGTCCAGTACAATGTCCGCATTACTGCTGATGCTGCACCAATCCGACTATCAATCTCCCGCTCCATCCTAACCTCACCCGTGAACAAGACCCCGAGATACTTGAACTCCTTCACTTGAGGCAATAACTTATCCCCAACCTGGAGGGAGGAATCCATCATTTTTCATCAGAGAACCATGGCCTCAGACTTGGAATCCTGACTCAGATTGTGGTAACTTTCCACAACATAGTTTGGATGTACTTGAACTACTTTTTCAAAGTCGTTTTCTTTGAGAGTAGTTCAGATGTAGTTGAACTTCTTTTCATTGTGCAGTAGCTCGTAGTTAGTCCATCTGTAGTCCATCAGTACGTCTTTGCTTTGACTTGGGAGGGTTTCTATGGCTTTATGCCTGGCAGCATTCCTTTGCTTGATGCAGCATCCATCAGTACGTCTTCTTCTTTGCCTTCACTTGGAGTGTTTCAAGGGCTTTACATCTAGCAGCATTCCTTTGCATGGCTGTAGGTCTCAGCCGTGCTTCTTTCTCCTCTTCTTGTGCAGTCCTCTTGCTCTCTTGTGCACTTGCATGTTTTTTTGCAGCCTGTTGTAATGCTACATCATCAACACATCATAATTTCCTCATATTTCAAGTACCATTAATAAATGCTTAAGAGGTTTGCTGAAATTTTTTAATGCAACCCTGTTCAGAGTGACCCTGACAATAACCATGTGAAATTTGGGGTTATTTTACTGTCTAAAAACAGACGCTGGCCAAGAGGATGGCATAACACAGGACAGCTAACACGTCAGGCCAGGACTCCACAGTCTAAACCCATCTACAGCCAGCGTCCACTCTTTCAAGGATGAGGATGTGCACACCCTTGATAGATAGTAACGCTGGTTTGAACGGGGAGTCAAAGAAGCCATCTATGTTAAGAGGGAACGACCATCCCTGAACTGGGCGGGGGAGGGGGGGTCTAAGAGTACATCTGTCACCATTTTACAATGCTGTGATTGCAACTATTCCCCAATACTCTTGTGAATAGTACACATGGCCATTGAAACTCTAACTAATGGTCACACCCATATTTGCATATGAAACCGATCATTGGTTTCGGTCGTTATGCCACTGTGTTTTTTATAAGGGTGGGGACACCTGCAGTCAGTTGAGACTGAAGAGGTCACTTCGATGAGTGATGAAACGTTTCTCTCAATAAACGTTGTGTCCAGATGAACTGATTCAACTTTCTGTGATTTTACTAGTTTCTGAGAAAATTAAACGGAAAATTATTTCAAACTACATTATACCATTCATAATTTTCTCATCAGAGTCAGAATCATGTGGGCCATGTAGGTTGGCACAATTTGACTCCGGGTTCGTGGCTCTCAGCGTAAATCCTTAAAAGGTACATTTTTTTTTGGATTTTCTCCCCAATTGTTTCTGGCCAATTACCCCACTCCTCTGAGCTGTCCCGGTCACTGCTCCAACCCCTCTGCCGATCCGGGGAGGGCTGCAGACCACCACATGCCTCCTTCCATACATGTGGAGTCGCCAGCCGCTTCTTTTCACCTGACAGTGAGGAGTTTCACCAGGGGGACGTAGTGCGTGGGAGGATCACGCTATTCCCCCCAGTTCTCCCTCTCCCCTGAACAGGCATCCTGACCGACCAGAGGAGGCGCTAGTGCAGCGACCAGGACACATGCCCACATCCGGCTTCCCACCCGCAGACACAGCCAACTGTGTCTGTAGGGACGCCCGACCAAGCCGGAGGTAACACGGGGATTCGAACTGGCGATCCCCGTGTTGACAGACAACGGAATAGACCGCCACGCCACCCAGATGCCAAAAAGTATTTCCAGTGGGATCCTGTTCATGGTAGGGGTCATTCTGAACAGGATTTCGTTGAACATTTCAGCAAACCGCCTAAGCGTTTTTTATGACAGTTGAAATATGAGGAAATGATAATTATTATAATGTAATTTCAGCTGACTTTCCCTCTAATTGACTCAAAAACTGTAAAATAACTCCAGTGCCAAATCGTCCTTGAAATGTCGTGTGAGGGGACTTCCCTTGTACAGTCAAACTACTCAAAATTTGACACGGTCATAGTTTGGAACATTTTGAGCACAAATCCATTATGCTCCCCAGCAAACCTACTACGGAAATGGTTTTATCAAATTTAGACTTGCGTCACACATTCAACAAAACTTATTTAATATTTCACGTGTATTATAATGTCGTTTTAATTTGCTATATAAAATGTGAGAAAGGATTGCTCAATTGCGACTCGTCCTTTTTTGGCTGCCACAACCACCAGTACACCAGACCGCAGAGGGGGCACATGCTTTAATAAAGTGCATGTGCGACTTAATTAAAGCGTGTGTGCAATATGTGACACCCTCCCCCCCCGGGCTGCGTAGTAATGTGAGGTTGGCAACAGACCCCGACGGTTGAGTTGGATTTTTTTTTTTGCTCAACGCCACATGAACATGACAGAAATACACTGTAGGAGTCGTTAAGGAGATTCGCCCGCCACCCATATCCCCCAACAAAAACTCTTCCACAAACTCGAGACCCCCTTTTTAGGAGTGTGTGGGAAGACGGCGGCGCGGACTCACGTTTGCAGCGGCTTCACCCAGTACCGACTATGCAGTGTCTTTGTCCACGTCCAAGTCCAAGTTTGTGTCGTTGTGATTTGAGCTTCGATTTTTTTCCCCGTTTAATGGCTGGGAGAGATGGCGTTGGGTCGGCTGGGGGAGCCTGGTCTGCTGCGTCCGGTGGGCCCAGGGACCACGGCCCCGCCTGGAGCTGCGCCCAAGAGGAAATACCGAGGTGGTTCTGGTGGCGGCCTTGCCTAACGTCGACTGTGCAGTGTTTTTGTCTGTGTTTTGTGTGTCGATGGTGTCTGGCTGGGAGAGCTGGCGTTGGATCGGCTGGGGGAGCCTGGTCTGACGCGTCCGGTGGGCCCAGGGACCACAGCCCTGCCTGGAGCTGTGCCCAAGAGGAAACACTGAGGTGGTCTGGTGTCGACTGTGGAGAGGTGCGTCGATGGTGTCTGGCTGGGAGAGCTGGCGTTAGATCAGCTGGGGGAGCCTGGTCTGCCGCGTCTGGTGGGCCCAGGGACCACGGCCCCGCCTGGAGCTGCGCCCAAGAGGAAACACTGAGGTGGTCTGGTGTCGACTGTGGAGAGGTGTGTCGATGGTGTCTGGCCGGGAGAGCTGGCATTGGATCGGCTGGGGAAGCCTGGTCTGCTGCGTCCGGTGGGCCCAGGGACCACGGCCCTGCCTGGAGCTGCGCTCGAGGACGAAGCACCGAGGGTGGTCTGACAGGAAGCGGAAGCGGGGCAGCCTAAGCTAGCTGCTAGAATATGCAGACCGGCAGTTCCAACGGTCAGCCGGGCTGGCGTTCGTTCTCTGGACAGTGGAATTTTTTGGACTGTGTTGCACTGATTGGACTGTGTTGTTAACGGTTTTTGTTCTTTGCTTTGTTCTCTCCGTTTTTGGTGGTGCCATTTTTGGACATTTTGGATTTGTGTTTTTATGTTTTGTGTTGCGCTGCTGTGGGCTGGAGGAAACGAAATTTCGTTTTTGCTTACGCAAGTACATGATAGAAATGACGAATCGGTCCCGATTCCTGATGAGCCACGCTACACACAGAGTTCCAACAGTGTGCGCGCACACACCCGCACACACACACACACACATGCACATGTTCTAACAAGGTGAACCTTCCCTGTAGGGAGAAACCAAACATATTACTGGATATCAAATGAGCGCTCTGGAACGGCCAAAAAACGAACATGACCTAAACGAGAACAACGACAAGACCACAAGTATGGATATGAGGGTTTGTGCGTGTCCCACACTCGGGTATCAAATCTGCATGTGTGCGCGTGTAGGAGTGCGAGAGGTGAGAAATGGAGAGACGGGGAAAGAGAGATAGCCTCCTCTCCTCTATCACTCCACCAGATGCCTCTATTTTCTGCTGCCCAGCCTCTTCCATCATCCCTGGGTCGAGACCTAAGCTGTCCAACTTCCCCTGCCTGGCTGTCCTCCGTGCTGCCGGCCGTCTTCTGGCCATCGCCTTCCCCCTGATCTGCCCCATTCACCTGTCTCGCTTTCGCTCTCCAGTATCGCTCCTAATCTCCCCCCTTTTCTCCCTCTATTCACTGTTCTGTGTCCCACCTCTCTTCTACTTTCTCTGACGCGAGTACTTCACTTCAGAGCCCCCCCCCCCCCCCGTCCCGCCCCCGTCCTTTTCCCCTTTATCTCCTGAACGCTGGGGGCTACTTCAGTCTGGGCAGGTTACGGGTAGTCTCTCTCTCTCTCTCTCTCTCTCTCTCTCTCTCTCTCTCTCTCGCTCTACCAAGAGGGCCATTGTGTGCTCTGAGAGGCTGTGAGTGGGCCCAGAGTGTGTCTGCAGCGATCGCTTACAGCACGACAAAGCGGAGGTCAGGGCCGCTGTCTCCTCGCTTGTTTCTAGCAGGTTCCGCCTGCCTTGTTACATGACAGCCTGAGAGGCAGCAGGGGAGGCCGTGTGCGTGTCTGTACGTACTGTGCGTGAGTGATGGAGGGGTGTCGCACACTGGTTTGTGTGCTTGTGTGTGTGTGTGTGTAAACGAATAAACAGACTGCAGGTTTTTACCGCTCTTCTAGCCTACTGACCGCTCCAACTGCTTTAATACCCTGATGGCAGAGCCTGCCGTTCCCGAGGTGCCAAGCTGCTCATCAGGACACGTCGACATGCTCTCCAAAGGAGCCGGGGATCGAACCAGCAACCTTCCGATTACTGGACGACCCGCTCTACCTCCAATTTTTTTTTTGTGAGATATCAAAATACTGTGAGACCAAACGTTCCCCAAGGCGAGGTCATGTCCCGCAACACTCCAGATGACAGACTAAAGACCCCGTCTGTCTCTGTATCTGTGTGTTTGTGTGTGTCTGTGTGTGCGCTTGCATGTCTACTGTACCTAAACTAGACTGCTTCCCTGAACACAAAGGATAAAAAAATAATAATAATAGAAAGGAGATCTCTGTGGGCAGAGGGCGTACACAGCATACAGATTGTGTGTGTGTGAGTGTGTGTGTGTGTGTGTGTCTGTGTGTGTGTGTGTGTGTGTGTGTGTGTGTGACAGACGGGGCACGGCAGTGATTAATGGAACTGTCATGGACGAAGAAAGCCCCGAGTCTGACCAGAGAATAGAGGAGACATCCGAGAAATGTTACAGAGCCCAGTTATAGGCCACCGAACAGAGAACACCACACAGGAGACTAGTGCAACCACACACACACACACACGCGCGCACACACACGCATGCATGCACACATGCACACCACACAGGAGACTAGTGCAACCACACACACACACACACACACACTGCTACAGTAGCCCTGTTCTGGTTGGTCATTTTATCAATGAAAGGCTAATAAACACAACTTTGTAATTTTGCATGTGTTTGTTTATGTGTGTGTGTGTGTTTGTGTGCGTTTCCCTCAGATCCTGCAAAAGGTCCTTATGGAAGGATGACAACAACACCCGATTACACACCCGTCTTACACTTAACAGTGTCTGAGTTTACAGGCAGTAACTGCCTGCGCTGAACCGTGTGTGTGTGTGTGTGTGTGTGTGTGTGTGTGTGTGTGTGCGCGCACACACACATCTACAGACAGAAGCTGGAGCCTTGCAAGAAACAGAGACTGCTCTTTCTCCCAGTATATCACTGACCCAGAACCCTGCTACTGTACACACACAGACACACACACACACACACACAGAAATCCCCCAGGAGAGACCGCCATGCAGCCTGTGAACCTCATCACAGGGGGAGGAAGGCGGACTCCCCTACTCCTGTCTCCCCCCATTTCCCCAAAGTGACCACCGCGGCTCTCCCTCTTTAAAGTGCATCCTTCCTTCCTTTCCATTCCTCCTCCTCCCTCCTTCCCGGGGGCTGGGGGTGGGGGGCTGGCCCCGGGGGGTGGGGGTGGGGGGCTGGCGATGTGAAGCAATTGGGGGGGGGTGAAAGCTGAGGGGCACTCGGGAGCGGCGTGACGTGGCCCGCCAGACTCGCCTGCCCCGAACGGACGGAGGAGAGGACGGAAGGAAGGAGGGATTTTGTGTATTGCCCGATGTGTCCCATCCATCACCTACCTACCCCTCCACTCCCCTCTCTGTTGACCTGACTCCGCCAGTCTCCCACCCCCCCTTCCCGTGTCTCACAACCCCTCTCCCACAATCAGATCTCATTACGTGCTATTATACCATTATACACACACTCACACAGAGCCCTTTTCTCACACAGACACGCACATTAATAAAACAACGAGGGACAAGGCGGGTGGAGGGGGAGTGGGGCGGGGGGGCGGGACGGGGGCCTTTGTGTAGGTAGATTAGATAAAGAGAACACAAATGCTATTAGGCTGGTGGTTTGAAAGCCACGGCCCCATGCTGACGGAGACCCGGGGGACTACGCGGTGGTCCCTGGCGGCAGACGGTGGGAGTCGCCGACACATCAGAGCCCCGGATCACATCAGAGACCCGGATCGGGTTTTTCTGCTTTTGTGGGGACGGATCCATATCGGGGCTAAAAGCTATCTAACCAGGTAGGGGGTTATTTTTGTTATCACGGAGCCTGGGAAAATGTCTGCGGACAGCACATTAGCTCTAAATACAACGTTAATATAGATTCTAACGCACACACACACACACACACACACACACACACACCCTGGGATTCTGTCTTGCCCTTTCAGTTGGACTCAAAGTGGTATAACTGTTGCTGCCTCCATAAAAAATTAGTAACTAACTGTAACAAGCGTAATGTCAGCTGTGTGTGTTTGTGTGTGCACGCCTGAAGCTGTGTGTAAGTGTGTGTGTGTGTGTGTGTGTGTTTGCAGTCTCCAGCAGGACAAATGGATCCAGATGGGAACTTCCAGGATCACATTCCCTACAGGAAGTCATCCACCTGAGGGCACGGAGAGAGATGTGCCCAGATGCACGCACACACACACACACACACACACACCCCCCATGCATGCGCGTACACACGTGCATTAATGCTAATCAGGATCAGGTTCCCTGCTCTATGTGTGTGTGTGTGTGCGTGTGTGTGTGTGTGTGTGTGTGAACATGTCACTCGTGCCAGGGCAGCTGTAGTAATTGGTAAGTCATCAGGGCGTGCATGACGACTGATGGGTCATCACCGAGCCAACATGTGATCCAGTTTTCATGTAACCGAGCTTCTAATCAATGGGCTATAAAAGGCGTGGCGTTCCCGGCGGGATGATTGCCTCGGAAGGTTCTGGAATACCGGTGCCAATTTATTCCCTCCGCGGCACGGAGAATCGATTTGCTCCGATCAACGCCGCCGGCCATCAACGCAAAAGCACATGCGACGAACTGTTACACAGGTAAGATTTTAAACCCACCCGTGTGAGCGGGTATACACACATGCACGGTCCCTCACACTCTCTGGTCGCACACACACACACACACACACACACACACACACACACATGCAGCCGGCAGACACACACGCTCACGATCAACAAGGGGATCAGATGATTCATACTGCCGCCCTGAGACGCTCGTTCTCGCAAGTTAACACAACAGAGCTGACCTCACTCAGTGTGTGCGTATTATACCTCTTGTCAGAGGGTCTGGTGTGTGTTTGCATGTGTGTGTCCATGTTCATGTACATGATCATGTGCCCGTGTTGCCCCTGGGAGAGGTGCAAAGACTGAAAAAAAGAATACTAATCACTGCAGACAAACCTGCAGCGGCACACAGAAAGAAAAGCAGAGTCGAGTACATAACAATCAGCAGTTTCCATCAGAACTGCAAAACACTACCTGACCAACTACACAAAATACTGGGACAACCACACAAAACACTGGGACAGCCACATAAAATACTGGGACAACTACACAAAATACTGGGACAACCACACAAAATACTGGGACCACCACATAAAATACTGGGACAACTACACAAAATACTGGGACAACCACACAAAATACTGGGACAATCACACAAAATACTGGGACAACTACACAAAATACTAGGACAATGTGCAGGGTCTGATGCTGCTGAAATGGATGTGACACACACACAAAAGAGACAGAGACACATGAGAGAGAGACACACACACACACACACACACACAAGAGAGAGAGAAGGAGGGGGGGAGACAGAGACAAAGACAGAGACAGAGGGGGAGAGAGAGAGCAACAGAGAGACACACGAGAGAGAGAGAAGGGGGGGAGACAGAGACAGAGGGGGAGAGAGAGAGCAACAGAGAGACACGAGAGAGCGAGAGAGAGAGAGAGGGAGAGACAGAGACAGAGACAGATGGGGGGGAAGAGAGAGAGACAGAGAGAGGGGGGAGGAGAGAGACAGAGTGAGAGGGGGGAGATGGGGGGGGGAAGACAAGACAGAGAGAGAGAAAGAGAGAGACTGAGAGAGGGGGAAGGAGAGACAGAAAGAGACAGAGGGAGAAAGAGGGGGGGAGAGACAAGACAGGGAGAGAGAGACAGAAAGGGACAGAGAGCGAGAGGGGGGGAGAAGACAGGAGAGAGAGACAGACAGACAGAGAGAGGGGGAGGAGAGAGAGACAGAGAGGGGGGGGTGAGACAGAGAGAGGGGGGAGAGACAAGACAGAGAGAGACAGAAAGAGAGAGAGAGACAGAGGGGGGGGGGGGGAGAAGAGGGGGGAGAGACAAGACAGAAAGACAGAGAGAGACAGAGAGAGACAGAGAGAGCGAGCGAGCGAGAGAGAGAGACTTTCTGAATGCTCGTTACATGCTTCTTGGCTCATGGGGGATTGGTAAAAAAGCCAAGAAACAATACTGGCCATATATGACCAAACCACTGCTCTCAATTAAAACAACAAAACAAACCCGATTTCTGTCTCGCACAAACCCTTTTAACACCGATACCCAACCTGTGCTGCATTAAATCTGCTGAAACACATTCCAGTTCTTGCTTATTCTAGACTGCTGAGGAGACCTGCTTATATTACACACCGTATATGTGTGTGTGTGTGTGTGTGTGTTACATGAGGTTGCTCACTTGTGGATAGGCGTGTTGAACTTACCTTGGCAAAAAACACAGAGAGATGAGTTTCGCTGCCAAGGATCCAAATAGGGAACTTTGGAGACTTGAGGAATGCCCCAACCTGGAATACACACAGACACACACACACACACACACACACACACACACACACACAGACGGAATTAGTACAAAATAAAATATCTACTTTCAACAGTTTTAACCATCAATCACACACAGACCGTTTTAAAACCCCACGGGGGTGTTTTGTAACACGAGGCTGAGTGATGCTTTTACATTAGAAAGAAAACGGCTTACGGAAAATCAACTTATTTGGACCCGTAGTAAAGTATCACACACACAGTACTCCCGTTCGGTAAGGTGAACAAGAACAGTGGCTCAGTATCTCCCCCGCTAGGCCGCTCCAAGTCATCTGCTCTATTAAACCGCCGTATCATACCCAGCGAAGCCCTCATATCTACCCAAGTCTAACAAACCGAGCACGGCCGCCATACTTTACACACAAGGCCTTCATTAATACGCAACACACCAACACACAAACACACACACGGACTTCTGTTGTACTGCTTGTCAGCTCCTCGTGTCCCACTCCGCAGCCTTCCATTACACTGGTGACTATTTGTTTACCACGAGCTCATCAAGCCTCCTTAATTTGCTTATTTGCTTTGTTTCTGCCTCAACTCGGGTATTACACACAGTACACACTTCTTTACGAAGCCAGTACTTACACGGCCAAGTTTCTTTCTTTCTGTACAAATACGCTTCCATGTTTTTGCCATCTATTTTCGGGTATTTGTGTATTTTCACGCACATCTGGGTATGTGTATATTTGCATTATGTTTCCAAGGGAGTGTTGGAGTGTGTGTGTGTGTGGTGGTGGTTGGGGATATGGGGTTAAGTCAGTTGGGAGCGTGCCTCACAAACACATATTTTCACACGGGAGCCCACGCCGTGGTTCATATTTCTCACACTGCTAAGTGTCCTGCTGCTCGCGGGTCCAAGTAACCGTATGTTTGGGTGTCCCTGGTTCTCTCACGACTCGAAACGCTTCCGTCATAAACGTGTGGTCATTTTCTTGCATGAAAGCGCCACAGACTCAGAATAAATTTGTCAGGGTTTCATGAATGCTTCCATCTTCTTCACAACTCTTATTGTTTTGACATTATTTGTGATTATTTGCCGTTGTTGTTTGTGCGCTGTGTACATGTGAGCATGTGAGTGTTGACCTATACCTTGCAGTAGTGTAGCGACTCCATGAGAGTCAGGAAACCAACGGAGGCCTGTTTATGGATACCATGCAATTCTGAGGGGGGGGGGGGCAGGAGTTAGAAAAACAAAGGAGTACAGGGAATGAGTGAAAAGACATACTCAGTTCTATGAAATACCAGAGAAATGGTAAGAGTAACTAACGCCCTCTGGTGGTCATTGCTCAGACTTGAGGCCACTGGTTTGAGCTGTGTGTGTGTGTGTGTGTGTGTGTGTACAGATATGATGACTTGATGGAGGCGGAGGTCTTACTCATGCCAGAGCACTCTCTGTCTCCGTCCCAGACGTTAGAGACAGCGTGGCCAGTTACGAAGAGGTTCACTAGGCTTTGGCTAGAAAAAACAAACAGAGCAGGGAAGTTAGAGAGGCATTAAGGATAAACGGAAACGACAGAGAGAATATTAGAGAAATCTTTTCATGAGAAAAAGCATTTGCTAAGGTAGAAAAAGCATGCACATCCAACTCATAAAACAGAAAAATAGAATCCACACGTTGCATCCAACGCCCCCGTAGGGATTCTTATGACAGTTGATTCTGCCATGAACCTCTGTCTGGATGTGCTTCTCAGTTCCCGTATGCAAAAATTTCTCACTTTGGATTAAGTAATTTAATAAATAAATAATAAAGAAAAATCAAGAATGAGTTTGGGAGGTTTGAATCAGATGTATGTATGTACGTCATTTGGATGTTGACATGAGGTGGTGTTAGGCAGCGAGTGGTGTTCCTGTACCTGCCGTGCCCATGCACAGGATCTATGAGGGGCTCCATCGTGTCCTGGATCTCATTTCTAATATTCTCTATTCCCTACACAAAAAGGATTTGGCGTGACAAGTGCTCAGCTTAACTTGTTTTCACGGTGTTGAAACACAAAAGCAAAGCAATTAAAAATGAAGTAAGATTCTTTTTTTTAAAAGTTGAAGTAAAATGTTTAACTACAATAGGATAATCTAAACACTGAGACGAGATATGCAAGTTTATAATTTATGGAGGGGAGACAAAAAAAACCCAATATGGAAAGTGCTAATATCAAAATTTCCCTATAAAACCAACATTTGAAAGAACAAAGATACAAAACAAATGGCAATTAATACAAATATCCAATAATTAGGGCAATCAATAATAAATAGGGTAATTTTCAATTTCATCATTCTCCGTAATCTCAAGTGTCCTGATTCTGATTTTACCTTGGTGAGGATGACGGAATAGAGGAAGAGAAGGACCCCACAGCACCCCCTCCAGGTGTGATAGAGAGACAGCATTTCCTCTCTCAGCTCAGATACTGACTGGATGGCCCGTTTGCTGCAGGAAAGCAGAGGGTGAATTATGCAGCTCTCCATGGATAATAATTCATTTATTTTTGAACATGTCACACCCGATGAGACAGATGCATCATTAATTGGCAGCTACATTAGATGCAACATTAATTGGCAGCTACATCCATCATGTCAGGCTTTTACATTATTCTGAAAGATAGCTTCCGAATGGGGCAAAAAATCAATTTAATGCAACATTGGTCAAAGAAAAATATGATCTCGTCTGTTTACAGTGTGGCCTCTGTCTCTCGTTCTCTGCCATGGAAAGGCTGTCAGAAGCTGCCTGTCTTAGTTAGCATACACTTCTTCACGGTGAGTCAGCACTACTTTTTGCTGACTGAGGTCTCAGCTGCCAGTGTGCTATGTATTTGATAAAACTCCAATATTCCCCTGGCAAATAGATCCTTGCTTCATTTAGCTGGTTGTGTGTGAGTGCGTGTGCGTGTGTGGGAGAGAGGGAGAGTAAGGGAGAGTAAGGAGGAGAGTTTTTCATTAGGTATTCAGTGAAAGTGCTGAGTCAAAAGTGTGTGAACGGAGTGAAAAAGCAAATTCACCGTGAAAGCCAATTCCCACAGACTAAACCGATCAAATGCTAAAGCTCCCTCCCATTGCTATTTTCTTAGAAATATTTGGCTTTCTATAGCAATAATGAGCATTGGCAGAGGTGAAACATGCGTGGGTGAGAGCTACATCCCACCAGCACACAAAAGCACGATTGAAACTCAGGCCTATCTGGGCTGAAGAGAGACAACATCAAGTCATTGGATGGAGTTGCAAGGTTAAGGTGGGAAACAGTGTCACTTACTGAAGGACGCTGTGAAATCGCTCAAAGCCCAGTTCCTCAGCAGCCAAAGCAGCTAGGCACAGGAAAACATCCACACATACACTATAAGCACAACATTCCTCTTGACTAAACAGCTTCAGCAAAACCACACATCACGTTAGTCATAATTACTGCCTAGAAACGGCAACTGAACATTTAAACCCTGACTTGCTACAAGAATAAGAAAAAAAAAACACTGAGGGCAAGACTTAGGTGAGTGAGGGATTATTCTCATGTCTGTGCACTGTTATTTCAATATCTTGTATGCTGTTGCGGTAGAGGGATTACTCACTGGGCTGCTGCTGCTGTCGGTTCAGCTGGCTGCTCTCTGGCTCTGGTGTGCCCTGTGTCTGTGACGGTGTGTGTGGGGTGGTGTGTGTACTGGGGTGCGGGCTTTGACCTTTGGCCCAGGACACCAGGCAGTAACCAGTGGAGGGGCTGGAACAGGCCGACTCCAGGATCTCACTCAGCGTGGAACACAGAGCCGCTTTCTGCTCCTCCTCTGGGAGATGTGCGAGCGCGCGCGCGCACACACACACAATTTAAAAAAAAAGTTCAATATCTCAGTGAAACAAAATTCAAGTGTTAATCAGGAGGCAAACAGGCTTGAAATTTTGAAACCTAGCAGGGTACAAGTTCAGAAATCAAGTAAAAGTTCAGAAATGAAGTCACACATGCACCTACCTGAGATGTGTCTCCAGTTGGCACTTTCCCTGTTAAAGAGGATGTTCTTCAAGAGGAAAGCCTGCAGATAAACATAAATGAATATCTTTTCATGACAATGACATAAACTGAGGAGCTATCTGCTACAATCACACTGAAATGCTCATGAAATGCTCTTGAGGAGACTGAATTGGCCCATACTTGCACCGGTGCGATGACAGCACACGGCCCACCTTCAAACTGCTCCAGTGCTGAGCGCTCATTCTCGCTGAAAACAAACCCTAAAACACATAAATCATCCCATGTGCACATTAAATGACCAGCTGACTCAATGAATGGTTAGAGCATGATTTCACTTTACATTCTGCGCAGTTTTATCCAATTATATCACAACTCCCCCCCCCCCCAGGAGTACCAGAAGTGCATGGGTATGGGTAGCCAAAGTGTGAATTAACCCCCCCCCCAACCCCAGCAACAATTCAAATGATGTCCCCAATCCAACAAACCGCATTCGTCCCCTCAGTAGCTGAAGATAAAGCCTCATACCCTGAGTCCATCTCCGGAAGATTGAGGCGGACACTCCGTTGGAGGGTCTCCCCCACACCAGATCCACCACCTCTTTATTCAACTCCGACATTTCCGTTCTCACTGCCGATAAATCCACAGTTTTTTTCCGTTTGGTCCAAAAGCCACGGGTTCCTGGACGGGGCAGGGTAAGGCTGCCGAGAGCGATACGCCGGCTAAAGGAATACGGCTAAATCCTCGCTCGTCCCAAGCCAAGGTTGACTGCCCACTTCTCCCCGTAGGTAAAGCCGGTGGCATTGGCCACAAGACACCCCCGTGGCACGACAGTTTCCCTCTAATGAATGACAGCAGATGGCTTGGTGGGAAGAACATCAACGTAGCGGCGCAAGCCTGGCGAGCAACGGGACATAAAGACATACCGAGAGTTGAGTCGGATTTCTGGCACCGAATTGCTGCTCAAAACAAAGCGTGACGCAACCGTTTCACTGACCACAACGAAAACTTAAGCTATATAAGCCAAAATGCCAAGGTATAAATAACACACTAGCCAATTAACATAGTTAGCTCGGTCGCCATCGATTATATTATCACGAGCAACACTTGAGTGTATGACCGTGACCGGATAACTAGCTTGCAACAAGCCCACAGGTTACAGTGACTTGGCTTTCGCAGCGTTTGCACGCCATGACATTTGCGTTTGGAACAGTTGAGCTGGCTAACTAACGTTAGCTGCTAGCATCGGCGAGCTACTAGCCGCTAATTATACACTGCTTTGTCATTGACGCCTTGTTTCTCATTCTGCTGCAGCACCGATAATCATGTACCGTTTAGGTTAGGTTAGGCAACGCTGTGCATTATTTACCTTATAATTCACAATCGAATATAAAGAATCCGCATTAGTTTCAATAATGAATGTTGTATTGCACTATCGTCCAACGTCTCTGTCATTCGTTTATTTACAACAGAAATGTAAAAAAAAGAAAAGAAAAAGAAAAGGAGCGTACGTAATGAACGTGGCTGCCCATTGGTTCAAATCCAAAAACTTCGGCTGACGTCAAGGGGCGCCGCTTTGAACGCGTTACACCAGTGGTTCATACAGCCGTCAATAACCTCAATTTGTCATCGCTGTCATTTAGCGCCACGCCGGGCTTTACTACGAACGCCGTAATTCGATTTTGAATATGTTTTTTCCCTCTTTAAACATTTAAGCCACACGTAACAGCACATTTTTTTCTGCACGTCACCATTTACAGTGTTTGAGGCAGATACTCGAGACCAACAAAATTGTCCTCGACTGCTTTCCGTAGTGGGCAAATAAATGCTGTTGTGAGCATGCGCACAGCGCACTGTCAGTTGAGCCCCACTGTGCGGTCTCCACGCGTCTTTTTAATTCACCTTTTTAAGTACGTATCACGTTTTAGGAATAGTGAAACTCTAAATTTGAAACTTTCCCGGGGCACTATGGGAGGGCAAGCAAAGACCAAAAAGAAAACCAAGACAAAAAGGAGAGACAACTGCAAAAATGGAGGTAACGTGTGAAACAGTTTGTGATTTTGCTAGCTGTTTTGTGTCACAGACAGCGGCTGTATTTAACCAATACCTTTGTTTAGTGTAAACCGCCTCTTTCCCCGCCGACTGTCTTCCCATGTCAGAAGGTCCTGGGCTGCCTGGTTTGTCGCCCCAGGAAAGGATGAAACTAAGGCTGCACGAAAAAGCCAAGAAGAAGACGGCTGAGAAATATTCTGTACACCAATTACTAGAGAAGGTCACAATGCCGAACTCCAGCTCTAACACGTTTTAATTGTAGTTGTGTTGTGATTTTCAAAAGCCTGTTTGTTTGTTTTTTTTAAATTCTCTCATCTTATGTTATCCCTAGACAGAGGAGTGCATGGACAGTTTTGACTTTGGGATGGCCAGCCGTTTTTGTCAGCGAGCCCTGGACGTGGAGCCCACCAACCTGCAGGTACTAGACATGCTGGGACACATCTATTCTGAAATGGGAGACACGCAGAAAGCAAAAGGAATATCCTTCACACTGGACTGCTCTGTCTGTCTGTGTACTTGCAGACATGAGTGCTAATAAAGCATTCTGAATCTGAGAGAGCAAGAGAGTGAGTAACTTTCTGTATGCAATTCTATTTTTGAATGCATATATCTCTTGTTGTGGGTCCATGGTAACCTCCTTAACCAAGTCCCCTCAAGTGTTTCTTCGGGCTGCTGAGTTGAGCCCAGATGAGGGCCACAGTAAATACATGTACCTGGGACAGATCCACACCGGTCAGGAAGCTGTAGACTACTACACCAGAGGAATACAGATTCTCCTCTCTGCACTGGAAAAGCAAGCCCAGACAACTGTGAGCGCACACACACACACACACACACACACACACACACACACACACACTACACACTTTGAGCAGACAGATATGAACACACGTCTAGTTTATCAGCAAATATTGTTCACTCAATTGGGGAGTCAACCTCTTAATCATTTAGAATCAACCAAGCAATCAGCTGTGGGGAAAATGCAGCTAATAAAGTTTATTCTTCACAAAGGTTTCCACATGCAAGAAATGTATGAAACGCTCACATCACTTTTTGTTGTTGTTGATATGTTGGATATACAGTGCATCTGGAAAGTATTCACACCCCTTCACTTTCCCTACATGTTGTTATGTTACAGCCTTATTCCAAAATGGATTAAATTCCTTTTTTTCTCATCAATCTATACACAATACCCCATAATGACAAAGTGGAAAAAGTTTTGTAGAAATTTTTGCAAATTTATTAAAAATAAAAAACTGAAATATTGCATGTACATAAGTATTCACACCCTTTGCTATGACACTCAAAATTGGGCTCAGGTTCATCCTGTTTCCACTGATCATCCTTGTGTTTTTTCTACATCTTGATTGGAGTCAACCTGCAGTAAATTCAATTGATTGGACATGATTTGGAAAGGCACACACACCTGTCTATATAAGGTCCCACTGTTGACAGTGCATGTCAGAGCAGAAACCAAGCCATGAAGTCAAAGGAATTGTCTGTGGACCTCCGAGACAGGATTGTATCGAGGCACAGATCTGGGGAAGGGTACAAAAAAATTTCGACAGCTTTGAAGGTCCCGAGGAACAGAGTGATCTCCATCATTCATAAATGGAAGAAGTTTGGATCCACCAGGACTCTTCCTAGAGCTGGCCGCCCAGCCAAACTGAGCAATCGGGGGAGAAGGGCCTTGGTCAGGAAGGTGACCAAGAACCCGATAGTCACTCTGACAGAGCTCCAGCGTTCCTCTGTGGAGATGGGAGAACCTTCCAGAAGGACAACCATCTCTGCAGCACTCCACCAATCAGGCCTTTATGGTAGAGTGGCCAGACGGAAGCCTCTGCTCAGTAAAAGGCACATGACAGCCCGCTTGGAGTTTGCCAGAAAGCACCTAAAGGACTCTCAGACCATGAGAAACAAGATTCTCTGGTCTGATGAAACCAAGATTGAACTCTTTGGCCTGAATACCAAACGTCACGTCTGGAGGAAACCAGGCACCTCTCATCACCTTGCTAATACTATCCTTACAGTGAAGCATGGTGGTGGCAGCATCATGCTGTGGGGATGTTTTTCAGCAACAGGAACTGGGAGACTATTCAGGATCGAGGGAAAGATGGATGGAGAAAAGTACAGAGAGATCCTTGATGAAAACCTGCTCCAGAGCGCTCAGGACCTCAGACTGGGTCCAAGGTTTACCTTTCAACACGACAACGACCCAAAGTACACAGCCAAGACAACAAAGGAGTGGGTTCGGGACACGTCTGTGAATGTCCTTGAGTGGCCCAGCCAGAGCCCAGACTTGAACTGCATTGAACATCTCTGAAAAGACCTGAAAATAGCTGTGCAGCGACGCTCCCCATCTAACCTTACAGAGCTCGAGAGGATCTGCAGAGAAGAATGGGAGAAATATCCCAAATATAGGTGTGCCAAGCTTGTAGCTTCATACCCAAGAAGACTTGAGGCTGTAATCGCTGCCAAGGGTGCCTCAACCAAGTACTGAGTAAAGGGTGTGAATATTTATGAACATGCAATATTTTAGTTTTTCATTTTTACTAAATTCGCAAAAAATTCTCCAAAACCTTTTTCGCTTTGTCATTATGGGGTATTGTGTGTAGATTAATGAGAGGAAAAAAAATGAATTAAATCCATTTTGGAATAAGGCTGTAACATAACAAAATGTGGGGAAAGTGAAGGGGTGTGAATACTTTCTGGATGCACTGTATGTTATATATGATATGTTTATATACATATGTTAGTGGCACGGTAGCGCAGTGGTTAGCGCGGTCGCCTCACAGCAAGAAGGTCCTGGGTTCGAGCCCTGGGGTAGTCCAACCTTGGGGTTCATCCCGAATCGTCGTCTGTGTGGAGTTTGCATGTTCTCCCCGTGTCTGCGTGGGTTTCCTCCGAGTGCTCCGTTTTCCTCCCACAGTTCAAAGACATGTAGGTCAGGTGAATCGGCTGTACTAAATTGTCCCTAGGTGTGTGTGTGTGTGTGTGTGTGGGGGGGGGGGGGGGCTATGACGGCCTGGTGGCCTGTCCGGGATGTCTCCCCGCCTGCTGTCCAATGACTGCTGGGATAGGCTCCAGCATCCCCGTGACCCTGAGAGCAGGTTAAGCGGTTTGGATAATGGACGGATGAATGTTGGATTGGATATATGTGTTTTGTAGTTTTTTTTGTGGCAGTTTGGATATATGTGTTCTTGTAGTTTAGATATGTGTTTTTGTCTTTGTGTTGCACTGTTGTGGGCTGGTGCATGGAATGAAATGACAAATAAATATTCCTGATTCCTGATAAGTCCCTTTGCTCCAATACAAGCTTTTCAATGTATCGTCACTAGAGGGCGATGTTGGCCAATTAAAAAAAGTATACAGTGCTGGTTGCATCAACTACACTTTTTTTTTATGGCTTTTCAATCACGTCGGACACCAAGTGTGATAATCTTTTCGACAATATTTGGATGTACAATTAAAGACACACACCTTCTCTCTTCGACCAGGCTGTGGCTGAAGCTGCTGCCACGTCAGCTGAAGACTCTGAGCTTCCCACAGCTAAGGACGTATGCGTGGCCTACTGCTCCGTGGCAGAGCTGTACCTGACAGACCTCTGGTAGCGTAAAACACAGTTTCAAAGTCAGTTAAAGTACACCACTTTATCACTTTGATAGTTACTTAGTGTTTGAGTTGTGTGTGTGTGTGTGTGTGTGTGTGTAGTATGGAGGAGGGAGCTGCAGACAAGTGCAAAGAGTCCATTGAGAAAGCATTACAGTATCACCATGACAACGCTGAGGCTCTGCAGCTCATGGCCAGCTACCTGTTCAGTATTGAAAAGAACCAGGCAAGTACACACACACACACACACACACACACGGGCGCGCAAATCTATGTCCACACTGCTGAGGTTATCGCCACATAAAAGTTATCCGCTGAGTTAACGCGATAAAATTTGAATAGTATGCCATTAATCAGTCGACAGTTGAAGGTGGACAGTTGCTCAAGCACACACACCCTCAGCTCGAGCATGCGCTCCAAAAAGGTCACACAGATTTGAGTGTTACTCATGCAGCAGATCACTCAGGTTATGTGGGGTCATCGGATAAAGAGGGACGTAAGAGAGGAGCCCGTCCGGCTCACAGTGGAGCAGATGCAGCACAAACCAGTAATGAAGCAGCAGCACCGAGTAAATGAGAAGTCCATCACTCATTTGAGTTATTTCTGAGTTTTGTAGATGTTCAGAAAGCAAGCCCAGACTGCAGCACTGCTCATGAAATATTATCACCAGAAAAAAAACCAATGTTCAAGTCAAAAATGTTCTCTTTTTAACAAACATGAGAAATACAGATATTCACCTTAAACATTTAAACTTATTTTGTAAAAAATATCTCTGCTAATATATTGGTTAAGAATGTGTTGTTTCTTCAGGAAAGGACATTACATATGCACATTAATATAAGCTACATGAAATCTTCCTCTGTTCACAACGATCTAATATAACAAGGAAAGAAAAGTGCAGTAAAGAAATCATCCGTCTCATATGACCACAAATCATGATTATCCTTTTCTTCATTTTCTTGGAAGACATTCTCCATGCTGTCAAACCTGCAGATGGTTAATTTTTTTTTTTTACAAAAGACCTCAGCTGCCTCTCAGTCAACCAGGAAAGTGTGACGATGTAAGGCAGTGTTTCTCAACCCAGTCCTCAAAGACCCCCTATCCTGCAGATTTTCATTGTAACCCTGCATAGGTAGCCCTGCTTGTACTTATTCAACCAGTCATCTCATAGCACTTAATTATGCAAGGTGTGCAAACTCAGACATTCATTGCTGGTTGGTTGAATAACTACAAACAGGTTCCTATTCAGGATTGCAAAGAAAATCTGCAGGATAGGGGGTCCTTGAGGACTGGGTTGAGAAACACTGATGTAAGGTGAACCGCACCTGTAATACCAGTTATCACCGACAGGGGGTGGACTGGCTTCAATAACACATCCGAGCTTTCTCTCACTCAGCAGTTGAGGAATTCAGTTCAGCAGTGCTCTGTATAAATTTCAGGTGATAAAGGACGTCTGAAGTTCATCATCCAAAACACGGTTGACACAGTGTGTAAAATGACTTTTGTTGCGGCAGCGAAGGTTGTGTAGGGTCTTTAACTACGCTCACGTGGCTCCACTGCCTGGTTAGCCACTCTCCTAAGTGTGTGCGTGTGTGTGTGTGTGTGTGTGTGTGTGTGTGTGCGTGTGTCCATGCATGCATGCATGGGATGTGCATGTGTATGAATTGTGCGATCTCTAGGAAGGCAGAGACTACCTCATGAGGAGTGTGGGGACGTGGCTCCCTGCCTTAAAGAGGAGCGACGGGCCGGTCGCCACAGGAGGAGAGGAGCACTTGCAGGTGAGCCGGCAGTTCGTTGTTAACAGCTCCTTGCAAAAGTCACATTCACACACACACAAACACACAAAACACACACATATGCCGTCTACAGAGGACCGGTGTGGTATGATTGATGAACTGCTTGTGATGGAAAGAGTCGCCTCCTCCACGAGGCTTCAGGAAACTAAATTTGAGGATATTTGGGGGGGGAAGTGGAAATTGTATATCCCCCCCCCCCCCCCAAAACGTCCCTCTTTTGTTTAAATTTGTTTGTGTAAGTATGGGTTTTGTACTTTTAAATGGAAAAACACCCCGTGTTCTATTTTTACATTCTGTAATAATAATAATAAAAAACAACAACACACGTATGCAAAGCATTCGTCACACAAATTCATCGCAAAGTGCTTTGCAGACAAAGCACTTAAATACGCATTAAAACCAAAGAGATTTTAAACGAGACACGAGATAAACAAGGGCTGGAACAAGCACGCCATAAACGCCAAGATATGGCGCCGCAGAGAGTGTGTGTGTGTGTGTGTGTGTGGATGGATATGAAAATGTTGAGTGATGCCTATATTGTCTGCCGGGTAAACGACTGACTGAACGGCGGGAAGTAGACGGCGGGTGGCGGCGGCGTGGCAGGCAGCGTGGGAGTTAATGTACTTGTTGAGCTGAGTAAATGGTTCTTGAGTCCGTACTTGGGTACCGAGCGGCGAAGGGGGTGATTTGAGGCAAAAGCCTAATGGTACTGATACTGTGACTCTTATCTACGGGAGCAGGCTGATCTCACTTGGCCCGCCGGTGCTCGGCTTCATGATTAACAGCCGGAGCGTCGCAAAACGGTTTGGTACCTGGAAATTGGATCACGTCATTATCAGACAAAGGAGTGCAATGTTTTGACAAAGCTCGCTATTCTCTTCCTCCAGAACGAGGTCCCTCCATACGAGTCTCGCATCACCACGGCCAAGCTGCTTATGGAGATGGAGGAATTCGAGGTAAAATGCTGTGTGTCCTTGCACATTTTAAGGGGTCCAAGCAGCGAAGTTGCTGGGGCCCTATTGTATCTGTTAGGATTGTTATTATTATTATTATTATTATACAAATTTCTTTTAACTTCATGGCATAATACCACATAATAAGCGGGCCCATTCCTTGGGCCTGGGGTTAGAATGAGGTAGAAGTCTATTTGATGGATTATTATTATTGTTGTTATTATTATTATTATGATTCTGCCCTACAAGTATCTGGGTCTCAGAAACCATAACAGCTACTGTTCCCGAACTCGGCAGATAGGTTGGAAATCTCACCCGCTACTCCGACCAAAAAATGATACCGATTGGTGGCGCTATAACAGCTGACTTTATATTTTGGCCTATAACTTTTGAGCTGTAAGTCTCAGAGACAAAATCCCCCCCCCCCCTCCCGGATTCTGTGGGTCCAGACAAATGTCAAGATAGAAGCCACGCCCATTTGAGCTTAGGGAGATTTTCCGCCATTTTGAATTTTGTCCAAATCTGTTTTTTTCCCGACGACTCCTGCAAATTTTGAGCAGTCGTCACCAAATCTGGTACGGAGCATCTCTGGAGCACGCCGGAAAAGGCTCATTTTTCAGATTTGTTTTTTTTTTTATCCCCCCTCCCTCCCCCCTTTTTCCCCCAATTGTACTTGTCCAGTTACCCCACTCTTCCGAGCCGTCCCGGTCGCTGCTCCACCCCCCTCTACCGATCCGGGGAGGGCTGCAGACTACCACATGCCTCCTCCCATAAATGTGGAGTCGCCAGCCGCTTCTTTTCACCTGACAGTGAGGAGTTTCACCAGGGGGACGTAGCGCGTGGGAGGATCCCGCTATTCCCCCCCAGTTCCCCCTCCCCCCGAACAGGCGCCCCGACCGACCAGAGGGGGAACTAGTGCAGCGACCAAGACACATACCCACATCCGGCCTCCCAACCGCAGACACAGCCGGTTGTGTCTGTAGGGACGCCCGGCCATGCTGGATCCCTGTGTCGGTAGGCAACGGAACAGACCACCACGCCACCCGGAGGCCGGATTTATGATATTCCCTAGGGTTTCGTCATACAAGCCAATTACAGTTCATCAGAAGAGCCAATGTTAGAAAATGTGCCGTCCCTACTGAAGGCGTTGCGGTCGGTATCAACCTGGAATTGGAGACACATGTTCAGGAGTTTCTCTAAAGCTTATGTGTTAAAGTGCATCACAGTAAGGGCTTGGACCCTGCCCATCGCCACTTGTGGCTATATTGTCATTGTTTCTTTTGTGTGGGCTTGTGTGTTTCGGTGGTTATGGCGGGTGTGTGGTGGTGGTGTGTGTGTGTGTGTGTGTGCTTCTCCTCTCCAGCTGAATAGCGCAGAGGGTGGGAAGGCCATGCCTGCTCTTTATCCCCCCCAGACTCCAGTGTCAATAATAGAAGAGGGGTATTTACGGGGAGAGACGAGGGCAGGGGGCGGGAGACAGTGACGGGGAGTGAGGGAGGGAAGGTGGAGGATTGGGAAGACCAAAAAATGAAAATAAAAAATAAAGAGTGGGAAGCCTTTTGAGGATAACCTGGCTCTACAGACGCGGCCACATCTTGGATCCAGCTCACGCCTTTCGCTAGTAGCTCATGAATCTCCTGGACTAATGTCCTCGGCTTTATTTATTTCTTTCTTTTAGTCGCTCGGCGCGCTCAGTTCAGCGCACAAACCCTTAGCGGCCCTTCAGCCTTGAAGCCGTGTGTCTGTGTGTGCGACGGCTGCCACACAGGTCCCGGTTCAGCTCTCCTCCATTGTGACTCGGTGACTAGTCTGTCGGCCGTCTGGCTGACGGCGAGCCGTCTCCGTTTCCCCAGATACAAAATGCCGTGTGTGTGTGTGTGTGTGTGTGTGTGTGTGTGTGTTTGTGTGTGTGATGACTGTAACTGGCTCCACAGTTTCTGATGTATAATTTGTCTTCATTCTCCTGTTTGTGTCATAAAGCCC